>NC_045159.1:26246009-26476009 GCF_900700415.2 Clupea harengus
GAGAGTTGGGGGTATTCGATGCTACCCAGAGGTCGCAGGGGAGAAATTTACAAAAAGATGCTTACATTTAGTCATTTAGCAGACGCTTTTATCCAAAGCGACTTACAAGGATGTATACACATTTTCACATTCACACTGATGGCACACTGCACATCAGGAGCAATTAGGGGTTCAGTGTCTTGCTCAAGGACGCTTCGACAGGGAATTGAACTAACAACCTTCTGATTACTAAACGACTTCTCTACCTCTTGTACAACTGTCGCCACCACTGCTTCAACCTGCCATCACTCTTCAGCTCAATAAGCTGTTCCTGCATTTCTAAGAAGAGATCTTTTGAGGTGCAGACTAGTGGTCCTGAACATGGTTGTCATGGTTTCGATGTGCCAGTTACTGAAAAACCAAAGTGCAAAATAACTCGCCCCCTGTATGGCTTCTGTGTCACCCTACCATGTTAAATTGAGCTCTTTCTCTGGCTCATTCTTTCACAGATTGTCTCAGAATTGGATGTTCCCTCCCAGGGCCCTGCCGCTGTGATTGCTACTGTCAGCGTACTCTGCACTCTGATAATACTGTTGATCGTCTTTGGGATTCTTTACAAGGTCAGAGATCAGAATGTCTCCTTTCTTGAAATGCAACAGAAGCGGATGTATTGCAAGACAACATAAGTATTATTACCATGATTATTCCATTACTAAATTGAGTGACATTTTTTTCTTCTGCTTCCAGTTTGGGTTTTTCAAGTCCAAATCACAAACAGAGACAGGAAACGATGACAGATCACAAACACTGACAGGAAACAATGACTGTACCCCACTTGAAGAGATAGCTGACAATTAAATGCCCAGTGGCCACTACTCCGATGGTTGAGGGCAGTACGCCCTCTGGTGGTCAGCCAATGAAATGCCCAGAGGCCATCGCTCAGTTGGGTGAGAGCAGTATTGCCCTCTGGTGGTCAGCTGCTGACACTGCAAAAGCGATGGTACATCCTAACTTTTAAAAACGTTTTTTCACCATTTTTTAAAATTCTTTTTTATATTGTTTAATGTTATTTCTCTTGTAATTTATTTGAAATTGGTCTCTTACTGTATTTGTATTTGCAAGTTTTCTGAACTCAAGAGATTTTCATCAACCTAGAATTTCGTGTTTTCTTAATTTATGATTTACTACTTGCGTGTGGTTATTTTCTCATTAAACAGGACATTTTCTGATTCATCTTAATGTGTGTAACGTTAAATCAGGGGTATCATTTATATATATATATATATATTCTCTCTCTCTCTCTCTCTCTCTCTCTCTCTCTCTCTCTATATATATATATATATATATATACATATGTATGCACATTCTAAGATCAAATCTGTACGTACGAACATTTTATAAATGAGGCTGCTGGTTTTTCCCCTCCACCAAAAAAAAACACATCAGTTCCACTTAAATAACATTTTTATTACATAAGGCTTTAAAAAGGTACACCAGACCGTTAACCCAAAACACATCTCATTATAAAACCATGTAACTACATATAGACACATAACTGACTAACATTTTTTACAAAGTACAGTTATAAGAGCTGTGACTTCTATCAACTGCAGGCAAAATCATTAGTCTCATTGTGAGTGGTTGTGTTACACTATCGAAGGTCAGCATTAGTAAATAACTGTAAAGCACTTTAGCAAGTGGACAGTGGATAAGAGCACTTGGTGCCCAGAGACGGTAGGATCGTTGGAGAGAATGGCCCTGATGACCTTAAGGAACATGGTCAAGCAAAATGTCACACTACTGTGTGTGTGTGTGTGTGTGTGTGTTTTCAAGCTGTTCATGTTGAAGGTTAATATACGTACATAGGTACTAAAGAAAATGCACTGACTAAAGAACTATACAAACTCCCAAGAGAAGTGGGCATGCGATATGACTGGTTAAACGGATCAGTCATGTGACGCTACTATGAAGGCAGATCACTTCGACAAGTTCATCATGACATGCCAAAAGTCTGAAAGATATGAATGAAAGACAAATAAAGGCTAGAGAGGTATGACCTCTTAAGAGGTAGAATGTAACTTTAGAGGCAGATGTCCAAGGGATTTCTGACTTGTCATGATCAGACTGTCCAGAAGAAGACTCTAGCGTGTGTACAATCTACAGTATGAGTGTGTTAAAGTATGACCAGCATTCACTTTGCAGGCTTATGTATAAGGCATTATTTGGACCCAAAAGCTGTAAATGACAATAGACCCGAGTTAATCCTTGGCGGTCTTTGTTTGAGTGTGTGTGTGTGTGTGTGTGTGTGTGTGTGTGTGTGACTGTACCTACAGCCCCTAAGTTGGGTTTAGAAAAGTCAGTTGTGTTTGATTAAGTGACTTGGGTCTGTCTGCAGCTTTGTTCATGTGAAGCTATGGGGTGACTTTGAGCCTCGGACTCCTAGAAGCCCAGAGGGTGTGGGGCCACGATGCCGCCGTTCTCCACGACAGCCATGGAGACGTCGCGCATGTTCTTGAAGGTCTGCAGACTGGAGCGGGCACCCAGGGACTTCAAGTTATCCATGACCCTGTCATGGGCCTGCGAGAGAGAGAGAGAGACGCACCAGAGAGGAAGTGGAGGAGAGGGGGAAAGACAACGGAAGAAATGTGAGAGTCGCGTGCACATATAGAGGCATATGAGGACATATGATATGAAGTGGATAAACGCTAGGTCTATGTGTAAGTGTGTGTGTGTGTGAATACAAAGAGACACACACACACACGTGCGCCTGATAACACATTTACCTCAATGCACCAGGTCTCACACAGTATCTTCTCATGCTGGGCAGAGGGCGCCTGTTGGCTCAGTGCACGGGAAGCTCTGCAGGAGAAACACACGCCACATTAGACGTCCTGTCGGCCACATGTTAGCTTAGCATGCGTTATCTGGAAAGCACCACAATACTGATGCCACACGTTAGCTTAGCGTGCGATATCTGGAAAGCACCACAATACTGATGCCACATGTTAGCTTAGCGTAAATTATCTGGAAAGCACAACAGTACTGATGCCACATGTTAGCTTAGCGTTCATTACCTGGAAAGCACCACAACCATGGAGTACAGATCAATAGCGGAGTCGGCCACTCTCTTCAGCACAAACTGCTCATCTGTGAGGGGGGGGGGGGTTCAGAGATTGACTCAGTATACAGCCAGCACTTTAAGATCCATGTGTTGACATGACCTGTTTTAATGATGACTTACTGATGATCTTCTTCCCGTGTTTGAGAAGCAGGTCCTCAACAGTCACTCCGAACTGCTCGACTGCCTTCACAGCCTACGATATGAGGGATGGGAGCAGCACAACAAGTTAAGAGTGAGGTAGTAAGAGAGACACAGAGAGAGACGTGCTCAGTGGCATAGACTGTGCTGTGAGCAGACTGCTTACCATGTCCCCGCTCTGGGCCAGATCCGCGTGAACAGTGCCCTGAAGGGTCACACCTGATCCCAGGCCAGCTTTCCTGGTAGGCAGAGAGAGAGAGGGTTACATCAGCCGTGTGAGTGTGTGTGTGTGTGAGAGAGAGTGTCTGTGTGTGTGTGTGTGACAGTGTCTGTGTGTGTGTGTGTGTGACAGTGTGTGTGTGACAGTGTCTGTGTCTGTGTCTGTGTGTGTGTGTGTGTGTGTGTGTGTGTGTGTGTGTGTGTGTGTGTGTGTGAGAGAGTGTCTGTGTCTGTGTGTCTGTGTGTCTGTGTGTCTGTGTGTCTGTGTGTCTGTGTGTCTGTGTGTCTGTGTGTCTGTGTGTCTGTGTGTCTGTGTGTCTGTGTGTCTGTGTGTGTGCGTGTGCGGTTTTGTCGACTCAAACCAACCTCTTAGCCCTTTTACTGACTTCCCCGACCAGCATCCCAGCATTGCCGAGGGGGTTCTTCAGAGCTCTCTGCAGACTCTTCAGATGGGTGCCTGCATTCTGAACCAGAAAAACGAGTCCTGGTCAATTGCATATTTGTACTAGATGACTGCTACAAGGACGACAGCATGAAAGTCGTTCCCAATGATTAGCTAAGTACAACTACGCAAGCTTAACACTCACCTGGAAGCCATTCAAAGCCACAAAAAGTCTGAGGATATCATTGGTGCCCTCAAAGATCCGGAAGATTCTCAAATCTCTCATCACCCTTTCCACACCCGAGTCCTAGAGAGCGAGAGATGAGGTCACATGACATTGAGCATATTTTATACACAAATTAATTTATCGATTACATTAAGAACATTAGGAATAGAAGAACAGGAAGGGGAGAGACTCGCCTTCATGAAGCCCATTCCTCCCATGACCTGAATACATTCATCCGTCACTGTCCAAGCTGCTTCCTAATTACGGTCAAAAACAGAGAGTTATTACTGCTATAGTTGCTAATTGCTCTGGGTTATACTACTGGCATAGGAAACGTTAAGACTCCAGCGCTGCATTTAGCTCTAGTGTCCGTAAGCACGGGTAAGAAAAACACTCAGTGCTGAAGTCTAGAGTTGAGTGACAACTTTGGCATTAACCATATTCGTTATTGTCATGCCCTGTAGATATTGCACTCACAGAGGCAAAGATCTTGCTGATGGCCGCCTCGATCTGAAACTCCGCTGCACCGCTGTCCATGTTTCCACTGATCATGTAGGCCATAGACTGCACGTGTGAGAGAGAGAGAGAGAGAGAGAGACGGGACAAGAGACGGAGCGTGTCAACGAGGAAGCATCAGACACATTCGATGAAATCAAACCGAGAGAAATCTTAGACAACTGGTCCAGTCGTGTGCCACACATTTAGTCCGACGCAGAAAGGTCCCGTTTTGGGAGGCACACAGGCGGCGGGCGGATTAGTGTTCCCTCACCTGGGTCACGTAGTGCAGCATGGCCATGCGGGCCACCTTCTCCTGGATGGCTCCATACGTGTGGATCTTGCTGCCAAACTGGGTCCTGTTGACAGCGTGGTCCACCTGAGGAGAGAACAGACACTGAAGTCACAAGACACAAAATGGAGCAGAGAAGACTAGATGGACTATATGGAAGGGACTAGAAACATAAAATTCGAATTGCCAGCTTTATAACCCACTGCAAATGCTGATACTAACAAGGTAATGGTAAAGATTTTAATAGAATTTACGGAGCCTTTCTGTAGTGAAGTCAGCTGTACGAGATGGACTGCAGCACATTGGGAAGCCTTGTTGCACATGTACTCAATTCTGGAATCTATTGATTGAACAGCCGCTCCAGCTCCTAGCTCCTAGCTGCTAATGCAATACCAGGGCAACTGAGCCATGCAGGTGATACAATAAGTCAACACTGCAAAACCTGTGCAAGATGACCATTTTGTCCTTTTTTCCAAAATGGTTGGTCATGCCATGTCACATAGCAATCAAGGTGCCATCACTCCCATTGTCTGATAAACTTATGGATATTTTTTGGGAGGAGAACACGATCATCCTAAGAGATTATCAGGACTGTCTAGCTTCACCACAACATATTCGAATAGTAACCTAAGCAAACAGCATCCCATCAACAGGTTTGAGTCGTTTCTTTGTTGGTTTGCGTTTGTGTGTGTGTGTGTGTGTGTGTGTGTGTGTGTGTGAGACTCATGTGAATCCCTAGGGTTAGAATTCTGAATTCTGGTGTGATAAGAATCCATAAAAGAACTTCCTGTTCCAATGCATCACCTTGACTCTGATAGAACACAGAGGTGCCTACTTTTGGTGCCTATAGGTGCATATTTAACTCAGGTCTCACACTAGCTGTACACTATTTCTTCTTAGAGTATTTTCACTTCAGCACTTAAAAAATGCGAAAACAAACATGACAGCCGCCTGTGCCACTCACGGCCTTGGTGATGACGCCCTTCATGGTCCCCGAGAGGGCAGCAGCCATGCCAAAGCGCCCGTTGTTGAGGATGTTCATGGCCACTTTAAAGCCTCCGCCGACCTCCCCGAGGACACAGTCAGCGGGCACGCGCACATTCTCAAAGTACACCTCCGCCGTGTTGGACGCCTTGATGCCCATCTTCTTCTCTGGCGGACCACTGGAGGGAAGATAGCATTGGAGGGCACGGATCATGAAAAGGTGATCGAGAGAAAAAGAGGGAACTTGTGATGGAAACAAAGCAATTACTTCTCCTAAGACACCAACAGAACTGGTCCTAGTTGATCTAATTTCCTGTCTACTTTTATTTTCATTCTTTTTTTTTTTTTTTTTTCTCCACCTCCAAAATGGACTCTAATTGTGATGGCAAGACTAATGCTCTTCCTTCTGCCCATTCCCCATTCCCTCCTTCAGCTCCTTCAGCTCCTCCATCTTACTCACTGGGTCACTCCCCCGAAGCTCCTCTCCACAACGAAAGCAGTGATCTTGTCCTTCATTTCTCCTGTTTTCTCATCCTTAACTGGAGTCTTGGCAAACACGGTGAAAATCTCCGCCAGGCCTCCATTACTGCGCATTAGAGAAGGAGAGAGGCGCAGAGAGACAGTAAGAGAGAGTAAAAGAGAAAGAGAGTAATAGAGAGAGAGAGAGAGAGAGAGAGAGAGAGAGAGAGAGAGAGAGAGAGATTTCATCTCACAACAGTCCTGAAAAGGGACAGCTATTTTATAGTTTGAAGGAATGCTGAAGATATGCGTGTTCTCTCTGGCATCCTGATTAGATTAGTTCATACTGAGAACATGTCACAGGCCGTGTCAGGCTCAACCAATCAGCAACAGCCTCTGAGAGCGTCGGCTCCAACAGTATTCATGTTAGACAGCGACGCATTCATTTGGCCTCACCTGATCCAGATCTTCCCGCCATTGAGGGTGAAGTACTGGCCGCATTCAGACTGCACAGCTGTACACTTGATGGAGGCCGCGTCTGAGCCACTGGAAGGCTCCGTCAGACAAAACGCAGCGATGTTCTCTCCTACAGAGAGGGTGGGGAAAAAAACATGGGTCAATGACACATACTAGAATTTGTGGTATTGTAAGAAAACCTTTTTATTACGTACTGTATATATATAGTGCACACTCATGAAGTTATAAAGATTATATAGACGTAAAGTACAAGTATGGAATTTACGATGCAGCAATGTTCAGTCATAATAACACTGTGGTGACAGGCCTTTGGCTCCTCACCTGATGCCAGCTTGGGCAGGTATTTCTCCTTCTGCTCTGGGTTGCCAAAGAGCAGGATGCCCTTAAAGCCGATGGACTGGTGGGCTCCGAGTGTAATGCCAACTCCCAGATCATGCATACCGACAATCTCCACCAACCTGGCATACTATTTAACAGACAGCACAAGTATTATGCCAGTGTTTTGGAAAAATAAATACAGCTGCAACTACAAGTGCTAGGCTACACCTTAGATTCGGACAGGAACTTAACACCCACTTAAATGCACAGACTGTACCCTCCTCTTTGTAACCTGTCAGTCATGCTCTTTACTTTGATCGTTTGGTCTCTCTGCCCACCTGTGTGTTGGAGAGGCCGAGGCCCCCCAGGTCAGCCGGCACCTGCAGACCAAAAGCTCCCATCTCCTTCAGTCCCTCCATGGTGTGGTCCTCCACCTTCTCCAGGGCATCGTTTTTAGCCGGGTCGTTCACTTCCTGAAAACAAGACAGACACAGCAGAGGACCCCAGGCTCGTGTTTCGATTATGTTTCGCTTTTTAGTCATGCTACGGATTGCACTGAGTTCAAACAGAAGTGTTAACGATGTATGTAATGTAAAGTGTTAACAAAAAGAAACCATAAACCACAGCATTTCTATTAAAAGGTAATAACAATAGGCTGTAGGGCACATATATGGAACTTGAAATGAAAATGCATGTATAAATAAATAAATAAATAAATAAATAAAAGAACTCACGTCAAAGAATTTGGAAACTGGAGGAACCAGCTCCCTAAGGAACTGAGTCTGCTCTTCATTCATCGCTAATATCATAAAGAAGAAACACAATTTATTAATAACACGGCATGACATGGTAGACGGTTTAAGCTGAGAGACACATGAGCTGACCTGACTAAGACCACTCTCAGCCAGGACGTCACTAATGATGTGAGCACTGAGATCACTAATGATGTGAGCACTGAGATCACTAATGATGTGAGCACTGATGTCACTAATGATGTGAGCACTGAGATCACTAATGATGTGAGCACTGGGTGACGTCACTATTGATGTGAGCACTGGGTGACGTCACTAATGATGTGAGCACTGAGATCACTAATGATGTGAGCACTGAGATCACTAATGATGTGAGCACTGAGATCACTAATGATGTGAGCACTGAGATCACTAATGATGTGAGCACTGAGATCACTAATGATGTCACTAATGATGTGAGCACTCGGTGACGTCACTAATGATGTGAGCACTGGGAGACAATTCACCTGATGGGTAGGGGAACACCTGGGCGGTGCTGATCTGGCCCTTGAACATGTTAACGGCGAAGGACTTGGACTCCTGACAGAAAAAGGGAGTCAAGCACAACAATCAATGCCACACCACTGTGCTTCAGGTTTCATACAATATCAGAGTCTTTCAGTGAATCATTTATGTGTAGTTGAAATTAACACTGTGATACCCTATGTTTCCGTATTTGTTATTTTAGTTAATAGAATTGTTATAAATTATCCCTGCACACTTGTACTAAACTTGACAAAGTTAGTCAAATAAAGCCTCATAGAAAAAAATAAAGTGAGTTGTTCTGAGTATCTCAAGTTTTTAGTTGTTGTACTTAAATGTTCAGTGGAACAGAGGGCATTCTTCTTAAAACAGACATGATGCTGGAATCACTGCACTTCAATGCAAGTTTGTGCAGGTTTAACTTTTTAGCTATTAGTCAATAGCATCTCAAGAATCGACTGAATTGTGAAACAGGATGAATGAGTGATTTACCACTGCCAGTGCCTTCTTATTCGCAAGTGGTTTAACAGCAGTTGTGCTTCCAACTTCTGTTTTATCCAACACAGCCTAAAGAAATTGAGAGATTAAGGATGGGTGGGTTATCGTTATGAGAGACAATAATAGAGGCCAATAATGAGTAGTCAGAGAACAAACACTGATTGCAGATAGGGAATCATTTCAATGAGACAACTCCCTGTTTGGTGTGGTGTGCTATGCATGAACATAAAGCTGCCAGGAGAAGTCGGATATAACTATACTCCAGTATAGTCCAAATATAGAATTACAGATAGTTCCTATCAAGTGGAGGAGCGCCCTGTGTTTGGTGATGATCGAAATTTCGACAGGCCATTATAGACAAATCCATGATAAGCCCCTCTCTCTGCATAAACTAATACTAGGAGGTCTAAGACTTAGGAGGTCTCTCAACATCTTTCCATGAGGGACACCACCCAAGTAGCCTCCTGAATTAAAGCTGTTATTCCATTCTCATTCTCAACCTGACCTCCTGAAGGTACCTCCTCTGTGGCAAAGGGCAAGTGGAATGGAGAGCCAGAGTAGAGAATCCCAACAAATACATGACCTTCCCTTATCTGGAGAGGTCATTCCTTAGGGCTACTAAAGCTGACGCATATTTGATCAAGAAGGCGTTTGAGTTAAGCATTACAGAGAGGGTGGAAACCGTGTGAACAGGTGTCAAAGTATGACACTGCGTCATCCACGTCAACATAGCAACATCCATAAAATAGCAACATCCATAGGATCTGTATTTGGTCACGTGAGTCCGGGTTGAACTTTCCCCTACTTCATGCCTTGTTACGTAGCTTTGCCTAGCCCGTGCGTCTACGTCTTTATGTAGTTGCACAAGTAAGGTCGCAGACAATGCCATTTCAGTATTATGAATCACTCACACACATTATTATATTTCCGAGTTGTTATACCTACCTCTGCGGCCTGGCTGGCATATAGACGTGCATTTTGAAAGGCTGCTGCAACACCTTTAGTTTGAATCCTTTAAGTGAGAATGAAAAAAAAGTAAGCCTACAGTTAGTTCCAATAATTAAGACGGAGGAAAGATGGAAACAATAACGCTAAAACATATCAACTTCAATAGCCGATTTGTAAACAGACGAGAAGTTGTAATATTTAGCTATGTAGGCTAGGCTAGCCCATTCACAACGAATTGAGCGTTGTATGGGTCTACCCGCGTACATGTCCTTGGTATCTCGATCATTTTATACAATTATGACAATATTACAAGGTCAAATAGTATAGAGACATTTTTATATGAAGAATTAGCCTTACCGGGCGGTTGCAGAAGATAAGCGGAGGGCACTTCCGCACAATGCAGGATTCAAACCCTTACTTAAGAGCATTTTCAGTGGCCAATAGACAAATAAGCGAATCTACACTCTTTAAATCTCTACAAGAAAGCTAATTTACACTTTCCGGTAGACTACACGATATGGTACGGTTGCTATCAATTCAAAGAAGAGCCTGTTTACTGTAAGCTACGGGTATGCTTTCCTTGACACAGCCTTCTGCCGTTCTTATATAGCCTACACTTGTGTAACCTACATACCGGTGGCGTGGCCTATTTTTTTGTAGAAAACATAAACGCATACATACAGTCACTAGATGGCAGTCTTACAATGTATTTTCTCAACTCAACTCACACATCAAGTCTGGCGGCCTATCGAGGCAATTCAAGTTAATCGAGTCATCTTATAGGAACACACTGTCTCTCTATATCTGAACGAAACGTAACTATAAACACCTAGTGGTACAGCAAATGGCGAAATGAATGGATGCTGTTTGGTTGAAAGAAAAAGCTCTTCAAAAACTGATATTGTTATCCTTTTTTGTTTGTTTGTTTTCACATATAGGCTAGTGAAGACACTTCTTGATCTACTACAGGCTTGTTATTTTCTCTGAGGGTAAACATGCCTGGAGAATTGTAGTGATGTTTTCTTAAGGTTAATCTTTTTTTGAAGAACGTTGGTTATTATATGTCTTCAATAATCTTTTATTATACAGCCAAGACAATTAAGAGGGTAGGTTACAGGCCAACAGCTCCAGAGAGGTGTGTTTGTGTGTGTGTGTGGGGGGGTTGTGGTAGAAAGATAACTGGCTACAAACAGTCAAGCACTGCCGTTGAAGGGACCCTGGAACGTGCTAACGAGCTGAACCAGTTTTTCAACAGTTTGACCTCCCAACGCCGATGAGCTCAGCAGGGCAGATGGGGTCCCCACTCATCACCTCCACCAGTGCCCCCATTCACATTTCTCGTCCCGCCACCCCCAGCCCTCCACCCCAGTCTGAGTCCCCACTCACCACCACCAGTGCCCCCACTCACACCTTGTTTCCCCCCACCACCAGTCCCCTACCCCAGACCACAGCCTGTCTCCTACACCTGGATCACGGACTACCTCACCAGCGGACCACAGTACGTGAGACTGCAGGGCAGCCTGTTGGATGTGCTGGTGAGCAGCACCGGCACCCCCCAAGGAACTGTGCTGTCACCTTTTCTGTTCACCCTCTACACCTCCGACTTCCGCTTTAATTCGAGTACATGCCACCTACAGAAGTTTTCCGATGACTCCTCCATCGTCAGCTGCATCACGGACGACAACGACGTGGATACAGAGCTCTGGTGGAGAGCTTTGTAGGGTGGTGTGACACTAATCACCTCCAGCTCAACATCAGAAAGACCAAGGAGCTGGTGGTGGACTACCGGCGGAGCAAGAAGAGGCCCCCAACTCCTATATAAACAACAAACTGGACTGACAACACTAAGGCCCTCTACAGGAAGGGGCAGAGCAAGCTCTTCTTCCTGAGGCGGCTCAGGTCCTTCAAAGTATACAATAAGCTGCTGCAGATGTTCTACCAGTCTGTTGTAGCCAGTGTCCTCTTCTTTGGCGTGGTGTGTTGGGGGGGTGGGTAACATCAACAAGATTAACAAGCTGGTAAGGAAGGCTGGCTCCGTGGTGGGAATAGAACTGGACAACCTGGAGGCGATTGCGGAGGAGAGGACGAAGAGGAAGCTGGATGCTATCCTGAGGAACCCCTCCATGACGAGCTAACGCAGATGGGGAGCACGTTCAGCCACAGACTGATCCCTCCTCGGCATACCACAAAGCGCTTTGGCCAGTCCTTTGTACCAGTAGCCATCAGAATCCACAACCAATCTAATTTACACCAGCCGAGTTGTACTTATCTTATCTTATTTTAGATTACATTTTTTATGAATTTATTTTCATTTCTATGTATATACTTGTTTCCTACTACCTTGCTGCTACTACACCTGAATGTCCCTAATGGGATTAATAAAGTTTATCTATCTATCTATCTATCTATCAAGTGTATTTAGAATGTGTGAAGAAGCCTCTGCCTTCTTCATAGCCTGTTGGGTGAGATGATCTGAAGGTTGTCCCCTGAAACAAGATGAGCGTAAAGACATCCAAGCTCTTAAATTAAATTCATATGATGTACTAGGTCTCATCAGAACCGGACAAAAAAGTCTTAGGCCTTTATTTCTATATGTTATACCTTTGATTTTTTTGGTTAAAAAAAAAAAAAAAACACAAAAAGAAAAGTCAAGCTAGTATACATTTATTTCAAACATTTGACATTGTGAGACAGGTATGGTAAAAGTAAAAAGGCTTTTGTAGTTATACTACACTGTTGCTCACAACATAAGGTCCAATCTCTTCATGTCACACCTTTACTTTAGGGTACATATATATTAATACATATACACACTGTATGCAACTCAGGATGCCACAAGACAAATATTGGAGTATTCTCGTGGTTAACTGTCCTATAGTCAATACAATTGTCTTTACTCAGCCATACTTTACAAAACCCCTCTGGCGAATAGGACTAGTATTAACACTATTAAAGCGCATCAGCCTGGTTTTCAGTCCACTGTGTGGTCCCCAGAATACTACACAATCTGCTTAAGATTCTGTCCTTATGTATACCAGGTCCCAGTTCCACATATTTCGCCCTGCCAGGTTTTGTGCATTGACCACACGTGACAGTAGAAGAGGTGTCCAACGAAAAAAAAAAGAGAGCCATGATTTGGTTCTTATATGGTAATACACTGAAATACAAGAGCTGCAATAAATAAAAAAGAGAATTGATCAGGTTATCCAACTTTGCCAGCATTTCATGATAACCCTGTTTTTTTTAAAACACTTATTTTGTTCACTCTAAGGAGTGCTGGGTCTAGTGTACTAACCAGTTAAGAGCACCAAGATGATTCAGTTCAGCTCATTTGGCTTACTCCTGTACCAGGGTTTTCACAATACTTAAAGACTAAACAACCGAACTACACAAACACACGCTAGACCTTTACTGCACCTATTTGGTTGATGGCAGGATAATAACAGGTAATGTCTTCCAGCTGTATATAGTTTTGTACCTTTCAGACCACAATGAAATATGCACTCAACTGTGAGAGCAACAAAGAAGATTATCTCTGGAGTTTTCACAGACATGTTCACTAACCATAGGGGATTCCCACAGTGAGCCCAGTGAAACATTGATATACTTCACTGTGTGTATTTAACCATGTTAGACTTCACTGTGTGTATTTAACCATGTTATACTTCACTGTGTGTATTTAACCATGTTATACTTCACTGTGTGTATTTAACCATGTTATACTTCACTGTGTGTATTTAACTATGTTATACTTCACTGTGTGTATTTAACCATGTTATACTTCACTGTGTGTATTTAACCATGTTAGACTTCACTGTGTGTATGTAACCATGTTATTTCTCCCCAGTGTGTGGCACTGCAGAGACAGCCTCCTGGGTGTGTGGGCCTCCCCTTCACACCACAACACTCTGGCAGTTTGCTGCCATCTTAGCTAAATAAAAATAGCAATAAAAAAACATACTATGACCGTTACATACATGCTTTGTGATTAACATATTTTGTGATGATGATGATGATGATGATGGATGCCACAACAGAACTGATGAGTGCTATACCAACAGTCATATGTGACACTATTATCAAGGAAGGAAACCGTAATTTACTCATTTCAGTTACTCATGTCAGTATCTCTTTCAAGCCCTGACAACAACAACAAAAAACCTGCGCAGGCCAAATTATTAACATCTGAAGAAAGGGGATTTTGGAGTCTAAATTCTTTTCGAGTCAATCCCACTCTGTGATATGGAATATTTTCTTCACTTCAGTTAAAAGAATGGATTACAACTATTCTTTGATTAGTAATACATTCTCATTCCCATAAGTTAAGACATCAGAAACCGAAGAGAAACAACTAGTTACATTCTTCTTATCAAATGTACCCAGGGATGTAGAAAACTAGAAAACTCACTGAATCTCATGTTTGTTGTACCAGGTCATCACATAAATATTTGTACTTTACAAAAATTACCTAAAAGCTAGTATTATGAACCTGATTTCCTTTGGTCCATTGTATGAATGTGTGAAGAAATTATGCTGACAATTCATCTTAAAACATCTCCCACAAAAAGCAACTAGTATTTCTAATGAAAATATTGGGGGTTGAAAACTGAATTTCACAACCATGAAAAGCCACCATTTCTGTAGACATTACCAAGAATTTGTGTCCATCAAAACTGACCAGTTGTGTTGCAGATGCAGTTATTTCACATGGTGCATTTGAAAAGTCAGGGGAATATTAATTTAAACTTTTAGTCCACAAACCTCGCATCACACACACACACACACACACACACAAACGTGACACACAAATCTCCAGTGGGACGGGTGGATACTACCAAATAACCATTCCAGTTGAAAGCACACAGGAGACTGAATGATAACCGTCTCATGACGTGCAGTCTGACACCGCAAACAGCTATCGCTATGTGGGTTATAATAAACAATCTTGTGGTATTTATGTGTAAACCTCCAACAGTGTGTCCAGCATTGTAGTCGTCTTCAGACTGTGCTTTGAGTCTCTGTACATTGCCATGCCATGACTTAATATTACATGCCATGTTCTGGCTACATGACATCCACAAAGAACTCGCTGGGATTGCCCATGGCCAGGTGGAAGGACTGCCTGGAGGCGGTGAGTTCCGGCGGGACAGAGCCAAGGTCACGGGTGGGTGGCGCGCCAGGTGGACCTCCGGGGGTGGAGGAGGGGTGCATGCCAGGCAGAGGTGAGGGCCCGGCGGAGAGTTGAGGGTGCGGGGCCCCTATGACGTGCGGGTGGTGCTGGGGAATCATCATGAGCATCATGGGGTTGTAGGGCATGGGGAAGCCCGGCGGGTAGGGCATGTGGGGGGGCTGGGGCGTGCGCTGCTGCGATCGCTGACTCATGTGACTGTGCTCGCTGGGCGTGGCCGAGCCGTGGCCGCGCCTCCGACTGCTGCGCACGGAGTATTCGGACTCGCTGCCGCCGCTGCCTGAGCGCGACTCCGTCCCCCCGACGGGGGACTTCTCCTCCCGACCGCTGGTGCTCCCACCCTCTTTGCTTCCCCGCCTCCGCTCTCCCTCGCTACGGGTGGAACCACTGCTCCGGCTCCCTGAGAGAGAGAGAGAGAGAGAGAGAGAGAGAGAGAGAGAGAGAAAGAAAGAAAGAAAGAAAGAAAGAAAGAAAGAAAGAGAGACAGAAAGAAAGAAAGAAAGAAAGAAAGAAAGAGAGAGAGAAAGAAAGAAAGAAAGAAAGAAAGAAAGAGAGAGAGAGAGAGAGAGAAAGAGTATGGGGAGGGAGGAAAGAAAGTAAATAAGTAAGTCAGTAAGAAAGCCTACAGGCTGCATGTCCCAAGTGGTAATATTAGTAGTAAATTGTAAATGGCGTTTGAATGCATCCATTGTTTCAGTGCTCAGTACTGAGACATATTCACCTTCACTGTGCTGACTGCCAGTGCTGCCAGGGGTGTAGTTGTAGGTGGAGAGCTCGTGGTAGGGCGGGGGTTGGCTGGTGTAGGGTTGGGGATACTGGTAAGGGAATGTATGGAGTAGGGGCCAGGGTGTGGCCCCTGGTAGAGGCAGCGGAGCCAGCGTGTCCTGATCAGAGGCCCCACTGGAGCCGTCATTATCATTCAAGGACAGGTTAGCCATGTCTGAGAAAATAAAAGGGAACATTAGGGGGAGACATTAATGTGTGCTTCGTGATCCAAGTGCTGTCGAACACTTCTACACAACACTGAAATCACAAAAAATAAGACTGATTTAATGAAAGTTGTTTAACTTCTCAATGATTTAATTACCATTAGAAAACAGTACAAAACCAACGACAATGCATTGCCATTGTTTTCCATTAACACTCTGTCCATGGGCTGAGTGAAAAGAACCCACACATGCAGAATGACTGAAGGGACTTACAGTTTTCACAGTCACTGAAATCTCCAAAGATGTAGTAGCACTGCTCAGAGAAAGTGATCTTGTTGACGGTGTGACGGATGAAGCCAGCCTTCAAGAGGTTGCTGGCATATTTGCGTGCCTCGCGGCGGTCCTTGAAACCATCAATGTGATGATAGAGCCAGTCCACCACATCCGAGCCTAGAGACACACAGCCACCAAACAGCACAACACACTCAGTCATACTTTTACGTTACGCAGGCCTGCTCATATCACTGAGACAAAATATCTGGTCTTTCATAGTAGTTCTCTTTCATTTGCTCGCGCTCTTACCAAGGAACGCGTTGGGGATGGTGATCTTCAGCCACATCCTGTCTCGCACCTCCAGCCCAGACTCTGGGGAGGCCATGGCCTTGGCCACCGACGCCATGTCAGAGTGGAGAGACAGGTTAAACTCCTCAAAGCCTGACGTGACTAAGAACAAGAAGAAGAAGAAAAAAAACCCCAGTAAGAGCACATAAGGTCACATGATGAGTGAGAGAGAGATGCTTAGGTCATCATTTACAGCTGAACACATGCCTGGGGAGAGCTTACGTTCGGTCCCCGCGACGGAGAGGGGTGGGTAAATCGGGTACGTGCCTCCCGTCAGGGCTGCCGCGTGAGTAACCCACACCGCCGGGTCTATGGGTCTGATAGGCTCATCTAAGACGACACAGAGGCATGGAATGAATGGTCACTATAGGACATACGTCATCAGGAATGAATGAATGAATAGCAACAGACAGGCCCCCAACTCTCAAAGAGAGATTCTTTCACATTGATATTCACATAATAATTATTAACATATCGTTGCGTTAAGAATGTTGATGTTGACTCACTGCGAGGTAAGGTAAAGTAGCCCTGGGGTGAAGGGTCCCAGCATTTAGCCACAGTGAGGATGATAGGCCTACAGCAAGAAAGAAAGAAAGAAAGAAAGAAAGAAAGAAAGAAAGAAAGAAAGAAAGAAAGAAAGAAAGAAAGAGATGGTAAGGTTGGAGCTACTGGTCGTGTATGTGCTTGTGAATCTTCACAGTATTCCTAAGCAGGCAAGAACTCACCCTGGTTTGTGAACTATATCTCTCAGGACACGGACTGCGTCGTCATTACTCATGTTCTCAAAGTTGATGTCATTCACCTGCGGTATGATGCGATGAGAGAGAGAGAGAGAGCCAGCAAGCAAGAGAGAGAGAGAACAATAAGAAACAGACCTCAGGTATAACAACACAGGATAAATCCTTCCATCAAGAGTCTGGGTGGATGGATGAATGAATGGAGGCCAACTTCTTTACAGTGTAAAGGTCACTGAACGCCCTCCTAACGGGCCTGCCGGCTTGCGTGGTGAAACCACTACAGATGATCCAGAACGCGGCGGCGCGTCTGGTGTTCAACCAACCGAAAAGGGCACACATCACCCCGCTACTCATCGAGCTCCACTGGCTGCCAGTAGCTGCTCGCATTAAGTTCAAGTCACTTATGCTTGCCTACAGAGTGCTTACTGGTTCTGCTCCCACCTACCTAAATGCTCTTGTAAGGGCAAATGTTACACCCAGGACGCTGCGCTCGTCTAGTGAGCGTCGTTTGGCACTGCCGTCCGTGCAAGCACGGCAATCCAGACTATTTTCATTTGTAGTTCCACGTTGGTGGAACGAACTGCCTAGTACTACCAGAGCAGGGGCGTCCCTCTCTACCTTCAAGAAGCTTTTGAAGACCCAACTCTTCAGAGAGCACCTCCCCTCCTAACTGGCACCTGACTAGCGCTTAACTTGCACTTCAGCAGTTACATTCCTGCACTTCTTTTTTCCTCTTTTCTAGGTTGTTGTTTTTCTAATTCTCTTGTAAAGTAGTATTTATTGTTACACCATGCTTTTTTATTGCTCTTAGCTTGACTGTTCTCTCCCTTGTACGTCGCTTTGGACAAAAGCGTCTGCTAAATGACTAAATGTAAATGTAAAATGTAAAGGTCACTGAACGGAAGTGATAACAGATGCCTGACGATAGCAGTAAACGAAGCAGAAGTAAATGTGGTGATAAACCAGGAGGTTCCTGTCCACCTCACCTGAAGCAGCATGTCTCCTGGCTCTATCCGTCCGTCAGCGGCCACGGCCCCTCCCTTCATGATGGAGCCGATGTAGATGCCCCCGTCCCCTCGCTCGTTACTCTGACCCACGATACTGATGCCCAGGAAGTTGTATTTTTCTGTGCCAACAGGACATGGCAGCCAATATAAACCAATGTAATGAATCAGCCTTTTTTTTTTGTGTGAATGCCATGTAAATGTAAATAAACTGCAAATATTCAACACAACATAGCTCATCAAACTGTTATTGAATAAAAACAACAAGGTTTTACAAGTTAATGTGCTGTTTCTAAACACATGCAGTAAGGTACTTTACTTGGTCACAGGAGCAAACTGTACAATATTGTACTATATTACTCTTTATCCATAAATGTACAGGCACATACAAAGATGAACATTTCAGACTGAGTGCAGACAAAGCAGGCTTAAGGTATTCGTCATGTCTGTTTGGGGAGATAACATCCCTAACAAGAGTCCCAATAGTGGATTAAATCCACACAAAAATCCTCTGGCTCTATTCAATAACAAAATCACAATACAACGCAGTACCAGACATAATTGAAAAAAGGAGATGGCAAGGTTACTGGGAAAGCACTGAGGGGGAAAAAAGAAAATTCATTCCAACTGGTGGGTAGATGACCTATTACCTCAGGAATTTACGGGACCCTCATTACAGAGTTCTCCAAGTACCACAGAAAGAATACGTTCGAAAAGTAACCTGAAAGTCTTCACTCTTGGTACAAAACTGCTAGCAGAGATTGACTGACTGGGGTTCAGAGATTGCGAGGCATCTTAAGACGTCTGTGTAAAGAGAGTGTACTCACCCATGTTGAGAGTAACTGTGATGATATTGAGCGACATGGTGGAGTCTGTCACACTGCTGAAAGACGATGCCTTTGGATACAAATGAGCCCTGTCACAACAGATCCCTCTCTCATTCCGTTTACAATTATACCTTAATCAAAGTCGCTATAATTACTTCTGTAACTTAATTCTATTCCTTTATTTTTGTGTGGGTATGTTTGAAGGTGCAGTACCCGCTCAAGCCTGGGGGGGCGCTGCTTTCGTCGCCTCCGGTGTCTCTTCAGCAGCCGGGAGGCTGTGCTTTGCTCCGTGCAACTGCTGAACCTGGGATAACAGGAAATCCTCCTGATGAACTTTTGTGCTTTAGTTTTCAACAGCACACTCAGCAGAAACAAACCATGTCTGCAATCAGCGGTAAGTGAATGATACAGACGGATACCAAACCAGTGAGACATCAATGTAGAGAGCAAGGGTGTAGCAAGGGGGATTCAGGGGGCCCAGCCTTGGACAAGGGATCTGGATCACACCAAGTAGTCCATATCTTTGAGATTTAGATTTATACTCATTACCGCTGCCATTTGTTTGGCTGTTTATTTGTCCGTCAGCAGGATTACGCAAAAGCAACACGGCCAATTTTCATGAAACTTGGTGGAGGGGTGTAGCATGGGCCAATGAAGAACCAATTACATTTTGGAGCTGATCCGAATCACGGGGCGGATCCACTAATTCTTTTTCAGGGCAGGGCATTTGGCCTTGACAGAGGCCTGCACTCTCTGCGTGCCCTTGTAGTTATATTTAAATTTACAAAAGGTTGACATTTTTCTGACAAGAGGCTGACAAGCTTGGCAGAGAGGACAGGAAACTGACAGCAGCTGATTTCATTTGGAGCTGATCTGACCTGATCTGACCTGCCCCGACCCAGACCTCCCACATCTGGGGTAGGGCCTCTCCAGAGGCAGATGCTATCAGCTAGGGGGAGGGAGAGCAGAGGCCAGGCCGCTGTTGGCTGCTGACGAGGGATTCTGTGCAGCATACCTGCTCATGGTGTCATCCTCTTCTGAGTCACAGAAGCTGGTGGTCTCCAGCTCGCTACTCATCATGGTGCTGGAGCTCTCGTAGCCAGCTAGGTGGCGCTCCAGTCGGGTCTGTCCGTTCACACGAGGCCCTGGAAGGAGGACCAAAGACAGAAGAATGGAAGCAGTCTGGAGCCAGTGCGAGCAGTGAAACATTAAAAAGGTGCCATTCCATTGTGTTAACATCAGATTCATTATCAGTATGTGGATTTAACCAAAGATAATACTTATGGCACACAAAACCATACCCACTCAAAGCCCCCTCAAAACCCCCTCTACTACTTTAAGCCCTCTAAGACACCTACTGCTCAGTAGATAACTCCTCCATTCATGGCTTACCATGCTGGTCCATGCTCTCTCTGCGTCTGGGCCTCTCCCTTCTGAAGGACACCACAGATTCTGTCTCCGTGCGCTCGTCAAGGTTCTCCACGCTACCGGCCACGTTTGGACTATGAGATGACCACAAAGAAGCAGCTCCGGTTAGGAATCATGGGTCATGTCTATGTAGACATGGGCACTGGCATTGATTTATGATGACTAGTTAAAAACGGATCATTTAATCTTCAATAGACAGGGTTATGAATGATGTGGAGGTTGGTCAAAGTCAAAGTGTTTATTATCGCATACACCAAATTTCTTCAGCGCAGCTAAATTCTTATGACTTGGCAGCCAACATCTACGCCGTAGACGGCATACAACAGGTAACACAAATAACATATACCATATATGGTGTGTTTGTGTGTGTGTGTGTGTGTGTGTGTGCGTGCGTGTGTGTGGGCGATGGTGCATACTGGAATGAGGGAGGTCTGGAGTCCCCTATGCCCCCCAGTCTCTCAGCAGGTGGAGGTGGGAGAGGAGGCGGAGGAGGAGAGGGCTCGGGACACACCTCCACTGGAGGAGGAGGTGGTGGAGGAGGAGGAGGAGGAGGGGG
This sequence comes from Clupea harengus, assembly GCF_900700415.2. NCBI lineage: Eukaryota > Metazoa > Chordata > Actinopteri > Clupeiformes > Clupeidae > Clupea > Clupea harengus. The sequence continues at coordinate 26,267,110 of NC_045159.1, forward strand.
GAGGAGCTCTACAGGAAGGGAATCTGAGGACACAAGCTAGAGAAAGAAAGAGAGGGAGGGAGGGAGAAAGAGAGAGAGAGAGAGAGAGAGTAAAGTGAGACAGATGTTGTCTTCCACCCAGAACAACAAAATGAAATAAGAAGTGCACTAGTGAAATCTAGACAAACTATTTACCAAGTTATTAGCTAGTCAATAAATCCCTATTTTAAAGCATTCCATTCGAGTTTACTCTTTTGCCTTACCCATGAGACTACTCGTCCGTTAAAGCAGGGTAGTTTCGCAGCATCATCTGAGATCTCTTCCTTGACAACCCTATAAATGAACAAATACAAATAACCTGTAACATACATGTATTAGACTAGCGCAGTCTGCTTCAAAACAACCAGAGGCAAGTTCAGATTGCCTTCAGTATCGTCAGAAAGCATCTTTAGACTGAACATTTCTCTCTTAACCACGGGCACCAAAAGGAGTATATCCCATTGTTTTCCTTTGTCTAGGGCTACAGTAGAAAGAAGACTAAATGACTTCCTGTCTCCATGCTGAGGAGTACACGCAGAGGTAAGACACAGATGAATCATTCAAAAGTTATTTGTTGTAAACAGTAAAACTGAACATCCAGCATTTCAGACTTGAAACGACTCAGGAATAAATTCCATTGGCACAAAGTCTTACACACAGTTTCACTAACACTGGTGCATTCTCTCAACTCTTCACATAAACAGACACAAACACACACAAACACACACATGCGGATTCATGCATACGCACACACACACACACACACACACACACACACACACACACACACGGATGCATGCACACACACGCACGGATGTATGCATGCGTACACAAATACGCACACGCACGCACACACACACACACGCTGCACAGACACAAACACACACAAACCATTTATTCTTTTGCCTTGCCTTGGATTCTGAACTCTCCAAGCCTGTTCCTACCATCTAATCTGGGGTTCATTCAAGCATGTGGGAATGCCCTGCTGCCTGTCCCTGCCTGTAGCCGCACTGATAAGGACCCCCCCCCCTCTCCTCAGATCCATTCAGCTATCCACCAGGCATCAGATCTTCCTTCTCTTCTCTCTCTGTTTAGGCCACTTGTGCTGGCTGAGTTCAGTGAGATATCCACAGCATTGTGCCTGTGCATGTGTCTTTTGTGAGGTACATACAATTAGCAATAAAACGTCAAAACATCCCTTTCAAATAGCATCTGGATGTATGTCTCAGTTGTTCCAGCCAGTGATAACTTAGGTAGATGTGTAATTGCTGAAATAAACCATTACTGATTTAAATGGTTATAATTCCACTGAGAGGACGGTTTGCTTCATTTAAACAAGTACAAACAATGTAGGACACAAAATGTGTTTGTCACTGCACTGCAGAAACCACTTGACTGATGCCACCCGGCTGCCATTAAGGCTCGCTGAACCGAAGTGTACAGCAAGGTGATGACAGATCATGTCCCGTGTTTCATTTTTATCTCGGAGCGGACAGTATTATGGTTGAGGACAACGTCTGTAAACTCTCCAACCTTGCTTATCTCCGTGGGCACGCATAGGCTGGGAGCAGTTGCCAGTTTATAATATGACACTGGGCATTCACCACTCCACTGAAACTTCACCTACACACTGGAACAGACCAAAAGTCATGAAACATATTTTCCTGTCTGGACTCTCTCACTACACACACTAGTCACATGACGCTAGCCAGTATGCAAGCCCATGGTCTTCAGCCATCCAACAGTGGTAGGCATTGTGGGTTTCACCTTAGGAGAGAGCTTGCCTTTGGAGGATGACCCAGATGAGGGCTTCTACTTGTGATATATTTACGCGCGGTGATGAGGCGGATGAGAGAAATGCACTCTGATTCAGTCATGCATTTATCTCTTCATGTCATGTCAGCCATGCTAACCATATTCGTATCATCCTTTCAACAGAAGTATACAAGCTCTTGCAGATCATTTGGACAGTTTCTTAAATGTATAGATAGACCTGTAACTGTTTGTGCTGTTCCAAGCACAGCTGTGGCAGCCCATGAACTAAACTAACAAACTTAAACCTCCACATATTTTAAAAAGTGTAGAAAACATAGACGAACCAAAGGCACAACTTTCACCTTAATGTCAAAAATGTACAAATTCTGAAGATACACACTTCAAAATAACAAATTCTAATCCAAATTCTTCAATCCCACCTCCCAGTGAAGACAGTTTTGGCTATTTGTGTACTTGAAAAAATTGCATTTTCCTCGTACAACCTGCATCCATACCATGCAAAATTACTAATCATAGTCAGCACTCTGCAAGTTAACATAAAGTATAGGCTTCCAGTGTATTTGTGCAAGCCTATGGATGTGTAGCCAGAGTGGAGAAATGGATTGTAATCAAAGAGCTAATGGTTTAATTGAATGCATCACACGGAAACAGAGGAGCAGTGTGTAGGCCTGGCATGCATGGCTCAATGGGATTAAGCCATTTTATCGTGGTTCCTATCTCTCGGAACTGTGAACCAGGAAAAGACCCATTTGTAGGAATGTATAGGATAAAGGAGGAAGGGGGTGGAATTCTCTTAAATCTACTTGAGACCCTCTTGAGGAATGGGAGTGTGGAGGAAGTACAGCTGCTGAGAAGAGGGGAAGTTGGCCCCTGGCCCAAAAAAAAGGCTGAGTAGGGGACGTGTTGTTGGGGACACAGAAACTGACTGCAGAGATGCAACTGTAACAATTGTGTCTCACAGGGCCGGAACTAATTCTCAAACTCCACATTGACCTCATACTCAAAATGAGACACTGTCAATTTTCATAATGTAAGACGTTTCGGTTTTTTATTTTATTTCTTTTAACAATAACCAATACCGCTATTAATACTACGGTCATTCATTTCACTGATCATTTCCTTGAGTTAAATACGGTGTCAATCATGGAACGCACGTCTGATGTTGTCCTCAGATTTAACATCCGCAAACCACAGTTGATGCGGGGAGCAGCTGGGAGAGAACAACATTCCAGAATGCTGAATCAAATTAGGTAGATGCTCAACTTAGCATGTACAGTAAATTAAGGACAGAGCTACGGGGTTTTCCACTTTGGAGGGGTCTAATGGCATTCACACAACAGTGGGAGAGAATTAGCCAAACGCGTAGACATTACTTAGCGTAACATAAGCCATAAAGTAAGATGCTCCTTGGTTCAGGCTTTATTTTGCTGGGGTGTTTATCAGTCGGCAGTTGGAGCCCGCACGGATTCATTTCAGAATTAGCCTAGTATTAGTAGGATGGACAGTTGCGAGGAAGAAACTGATTTAACACTAGCCAATATACCCACCGGACAGCGGCTACAAAGCCAGGGACACTGCGCTACTCACCCGAAATCTTGATCCATGGACTTAAAGAAGAACTTATAGTTTGGCTTGTTTAAGACCTGTTTAAAATCCAATAGAGTGATTTCTTCCGATGATATAGGAATTTTCACCAAGTACGGCGTCTCCTCCTCGTCGATGTGGTAAATTATTTTAGTTTCCGCCATTTCTTCAACAGTTTTTAGGATCCCACAAAACTAATACACCATCCAAGAAAGGGGCGAATGCGTTCAAGCTGTGCAGCTAACGAAATTGCAAAACTTTTCGGTAACAACAATCTTTTCGGGTCATCATCCCTTAAATGCGGTTGCTCTCTTTGTGGCAACACTCGTAGTCCCTTTCTTCTTTTATTGTTAAATCTCCCAGGTATGCAGACATTTACCCAGATCACAAACTTTTCCAGCACCGACGGAGTGCGGTTGGGGGAGGAGAGGGCACAAAACTTGCAGCGCTGAAAGCCAACGCGGCGTATGACGTTATTCAGAGGCGTCCCTCACGCCCTCTTACCACAAAGCCCATTCCCCTTCAAAGAGTCGCCTATAGTTCTTATGCAGTCAGTGGTGGGCTGGTAAATATGTCATACCGAGATTTTTCCCGGTGGGCCGACGCACCTGGGCCGGTATAATTTAATTTATTATTTTTAATTAAAAAAATGGCCAATGGCCAGCCCATAAAGCAGGGATAGCGATTCATTGGTTCATTTTCTATACTAACACTGGGCTGGCCCAATCACATCTCTTACAAGGCACCACCCCTCCCCCTCTGTTCTCTGTTTGTCGTGTCAGATGCCGTGGCTCAGAGTCAGAGCCCAAAAAAATCTGTGGATGGATGAGGGCATCAATGGATAAACAAAAGCCCAACGGGTAGTTGCAGGGCAAAAAATTACAAATCTAGATTTGATGCCGCCAAATGTGCAAAAATAACAGACACGTTTGCTGCAGTAGCCTACCTCCAACATCAACAGTAGGCCTACCCGACACTGTGCATTAACAGGTGGAACTTGAAGGAGAAGTGGCGTGTGACAGGGACAGGGAAGCCGAGGAGAGACAGATGAGCATGACATGGCCGAGGGACAGAGTGTAGTTGCAGCGGTAAGCATGGAGTAGCTTTATGATCAACAGGAACTCGTAGGGAGGTAGTGTGTGTGTGTCATGCCATGATGGCAATGATGATCAATGAAATTAATGTTGATGCTAATAAGATTATATAATCGTAACGCTGTCATAAAGTGAGACCGTCAGCTGGGTCACTCAGTCAATGTCTAATAACGCAGCATTAAATATGAAGTCGCTACTTTGGCCTACTATCCTAACTTTAACTAGCTAATATTATTTGGTCAACATCGCGTTAAGCCCACGTTGCTGTGAGGGAACTAGGCCAATATCGTAGGCTATAATTAAAACATTCTTTTTTTTAATTATTAGGCTAAGGGTTCTCTTAATGAAGATGCGCGAAAAGGGTGTATAATATGCAACACTTGTAGCTCCACTGTGCTAAAATGTATGTCTGCTTATGTATAAACCTAAAGGGAAACCCGTTTTCATTTCCAACAATAGGCAACAAGATGACCTGTGTCTATTTTCAGTTAGGTGTGGTGGTAACTGTTAGGATATGGTATGGGTTACTGTTACTCTTTGTGGGTTAGCTCTCCTTCAGTAAATTTAAATGATTTGGTGCTGATGTTTATTGAGCAGGCACCTACAAACTTCTTTGTATACTAACATTTTATTAAATAACTTGAAATGAGGCTTCTAACACCGCTTATTCAACTGACACACTAGGGGCACGGAGTTCTGCACGCTACCACACTTTGAATTCTAGGAGAGCTTTTTCTTTGACAATTACATCTATTTGAGTTTGGAGATGTGTACTCCACGGCCACCTCTGACAACCAGGGAGTCAGTCAAGAGCGAGTGAGCTGGTCCACTTGTCCACGGCACTTACTACCCAGCTTTGTTGTGGTTTGGGGGAATTGTGCATATTTAAGGGACCGCAAGGATGGTGGGTGGTAGACGACCGATTGTGGCGGGCCGTCTGGGCCAAAAATGCCAGGGCCAATTTATTGTTCCAGTCCAGCCCTGTGTGCAATCGGATTGAGAGGCACTGCAGCTGGGCACTATTTGCAAACCACACTCAATGAATATGGAGAGCACTCTACATTCTGTAAAGCTTTGGCTAGGCTATTCACTGTTTAGGACTTGGGGATGGATGCATTCAGCACAGCTCTAAGTGGCTACAAAGAAACACCAATGAAATGTCTCAAACTTGAATGACGATTAGTACAAGATTAGTCTGAGAATGTCTCATATTCAGTAAGAGATCTTATTTTGTCTGTCCAGTAAGTGTCCATAGCAACAGGTTATTTTTTTTTTACAGCAATTCAATAACTGTGATACATATTAAGACCCAGAAAGTGGAACAAATATCATCATCATCATTGTTTATTCAGGGAGAAATTGACTGAGCACAGGGCTCTTTTGCAGCAATGCCCTGATTGAGGCTACATAGTATAGAAGAACAATACATAAACAAACCATAACAAAACGAAACAGACAAAATACATTAAAAAAAACACATTAAACAACTCAGAAATTAAGTATAAAAAATAAATAAATAAAATAACATAAAGTAAAAATATGAGTAAACTAGTGAATCGAAACAAATCCATAGGACTGTTCAAGTCTGTCATTGAGTTTATTGTCTTTCCCTGAGGGATCACAAATTGTGGCTGCAGCAATGTCAGCCTCAGATTCTGTCCTACTAACAAAGGGACATGATCGCAAAGCCAGTCAAGATGTTGCTGCACAAATCACCAACATGTACGCAAAGGAGACTGTGAAGAATCTGTGTCTTCTCCATGCTAACCTACCATATCATGCAGCATGGATCAGGGAGGTGCCGGGCAACCTGCTCCCGCCTCCGTTTCTTGTTCCAGTGCTACTGGACACAACTCTGCAAGGAAACGCCTCAGGATCTTCTTATTTACCTCGAGTCTCAGAGTGTGCCACATACAGCATACCCCCATACTGTATTATAGAGAAACCATTAACAACACATATGTCATACCACCATACTGTATTATAGGGAAACCATTAACAACACAGTCATTTAGTTTGCTAAATAGCTGACAGAAATGGTATCCAATCTTTTCCTTTACAGTATTGTAAATGTTAAAAACTCAACAGCATCATTGTATGTCCATGTATAGCTGATTTTGGAGGCCCGTTTTGAAATCCTGAACATGTGATAACTGGATTAAAAGGAAGCCATGAATTTTTTTTGGGGAAAACTGGGTCAAAATTAGTGATATTCTGATCCTCTGTGAAAATAGGAATTTGATTGTACAGATTAAAAAAAAAAACCTTCTGGATAGTCATAACATATAACACATCATCTTCAGGTAATCGAGGTGTGTACTCTTCAATCTCATTTGAACACGTCATCTGAAATCCACTGCTACACTCTTGAAAAGGAAGGAGTTCATATCCATGCCGAAGAGATATCAGGAACCCTATTCAGGTCTATTTTCAATAAAAGGTGGGGTAAAGGGGTTCTTCAAAATGTTATACCACACTGATAGAGGATTCAAAACACAGTGGGCCTTTGAATCCTCCCCATATGAGTCAATCAGTGTGAGGAAACTGAGGTTATGCAGACCTTTTTTGTAGGAATGCAATTTGAAATTTGTATAGATGTGAAAAACTTTTTATTCTTATTATTACCCAGCTGTTTCATTAATGTTCCATTGTGCTCAAGTCAACAGAGTCTTAGTACTAATTAAACATCACATTATTTAAGTAGTTTACATTTGATGTAAAAACAGAACTCCAGATATGCCTAATTTAGCCAGAAGATGGTGCTAAAGTGCAACCAGAAGTCATATGCAGCACTCCATCCTTGCACACTGTGAGGGACGGAGGCAGCAAACCCCACGTTTTGGGATGTGGGCTTACTGGACTTGGTGGTGAAGTCGGGGGATTTAATCTAGGTGCATTTAACTAGGCACATGCAACTAGGCACAAAATGTGTTCACGCAGCTAAACACAGGTTTCACTTATACTCACATCAGGAAAGGGCTCCTTCTATTTCTCATGCCTCTCTAGCTTCTCCAATGCTCTCCAATCAAGGAATGAGACTGTGGCAAATTGGTCCGATTAGCTCCTGTTGGACTCTACTATTGTGGTGGGGGAGTCCAAGTCTTTCTCCTGCTCTTGTAGGCCAACATCAGTCCAACTCCCTTCTAGTGCCATGGTGAGAGGGGGGGATTTCACCTTCTCACACACATATTTAAAGCAATGGAGCAAGCAAGGAGCTAACTACTGAAAAAAGGGATGCAAAAACCTTGCAAACACCACCAGCAGCCCAGTTGGCACTTATAAAAGCTTGCTAACATGCTAACTGGTGTCTTTTGGGGATATAGTTATACAATGTTGTGCTGTGAAAGTTTTCATACATTTTCGCAGGGTGTTCTAGCCCGGAACACAGAACCACAGAGTGCATATCCTGGAACAACACGTGTTTATCTGTCCTTCACATGACCATACATGACCATGACATGACCATACATGACCATGAATTTGAAAATGATACCAAAACTAGTTGCCTATAAAAAAACACCTCAAAAAGTGTCAAATTGTTGCATAGCTGTTTTAAGTGTCATGTGAGCTCATGTTTATTTATGTTGCATGTTTAAAACCAAACGCCAAGATGATGTACTGGTAAAAACAATTAAAACAACATGTAAGACAACATGGCAAGAAAAACCTAAATCTGCATCAGGCAGATCTAGCAGCAATGGTAGGACCCCATATGGACTGGTAAATTGTTCAAAATAGTTTAAAAAAAGCCAATATACTGAGAGTTCCCAGATGCCTGTAACGTGGAGATGTGTTTTCACTAGTGCACAGCGAGAGTAGATGATCAGGCTTGTGCAAAGATCGTTTGGTTCTTGTGATGTGTGAAAGGGAAGGAGATTTGGTTTTGATTAGCATCTTCCTCTCTTCTTCTGCCCTTCCCTCCAGCTCATTCTCTGCTATATCAGCTCCTTTCAGCAGTGAGGACATGCTCTGTGAGTCAGCAGATTTGTAGCTGTATGGAAGGTTTTTGAGAAGGAGGGCTCCTATCTATTTCCGCAATCTTGTGGTTACAGACATTTCAAAAACACATCTTGTGTTCACAGCAAGTAAATAGTATTTTAGCGTTCTCATAGAACCTCTCTGTCCGGAATCAAAACCAGAGTGACTTTGTTTACCAAATGCATTGGATCATACAGATCGGTGTAGGATCATGCATGCATGCACATATTCATCCACATACATGTCCTTACAAGCATATATACAGAAGATACAGAAAACGGACAACATTTATCATACAGCATATACAATGAATGCCATACACACAATGATCTACAGTACATAGCTCCAATGTATCCATGCACTATCAGATTAAAAAGTATAACTATGGAGTATGCTACATGAAAGATGATGTGACATGGCATAGCTACTGTATGCAAGTATAACTGAGGTTCAGATGGTTAATTAATAATAGGACAATGCTGCCTACAGATGTTGGGTGGTTGAAAGTAGGTATTACTTTGCTTTCTCTTAGCTTTTCAGATGGCGTGTGGTAATAAAGCTAATGGAGCAATATCACTTTCCAGAGGGTAGAGTGTGGAGCAGGTGTTCAGCTGGGTGCGAGGCCTCACTGGTGTTTCCTGGTGCTGCTTAATAGAGAGCTTCACTGCAGCTGGCCAGTCTTTTCCAAGAGAGATTATTTTTAAGAGAGCTGTGTTATGAGGCAAACAGGTAGATTGGGGAGGCAGCATTTTTGTAAAGAGCAATATATATCTCTACGGTTTTGTCAAACACAGAGCTCTAGGTTAACTGCACACTAAGCAATACTAATGGGAACTAACGGACTCCACTGTGCAACCAGACATTCAGATACAAAACAACAGGCAGCAACATGAAGATGTGGAAGGTTATTTAAAATCAACCATAAATATTGCTTGATAATACTGTTCTTATGTTAAGAAAGGAAGGCTACAAAATGCATGAGGTCTAATAAAGAAACATTACGGATACATACATGAAAGGAAAAGGTAAATAGGATAAATAATCACACACACAAGCACAAGTACTCTATTTTTGCACTATCCACACAAGCACATGAACACTATCTCTCTGCACTCTTTGCACTACTTTCCTCGTGGACATCAACACTGACACAATCAATGCACACTGTAATATCTGTATAATATCTGTATACACCCCACTCCCTGTGAACATGTTCTCCCTATGTGTATTGTTTTTCTACTGTGATTTGTGTATGTATGTTTGTGAGTTAAGATAAGTGTATAAGCTACTGGATGACCTAAATTTCCCTTGGGATTAATAAAGTATCCATCTATCTATCTATTTATCTATCTAATACAAATCTACAGTGTGTGCAAATTATTAGCAGCCTGACCTAGAAACTGTGGTTTCAGTTACTATTTGTGTGTATTTATGTTTTACTACTATAATTTTTGTGACCTGAGCCTGACCTAGAAACTATGGTTTCAGTTAATATTTGTCTGTATTTATGTATAGCAGTAATTCTTTTCTATTTTCAACATCTGGTACTGGCAATATTGTTTTATATATCTTTTATATATTCTTCAAATATCTTTTTGCACTATCCACACAAGCAAAAGAACACTTTCCTCCTTGGCATCAACAGTACATCGTCTCTCCCAGTCATGCATGTTGTACCATAGGGTCAGACCCATTACTGTATCTGTTACCACCCCCCAAAGTCTGATGATCAAAGTCCTTTCCTTGATTCTCTTAACCCTATATAGGAAGTAATAGAAGGCTGTAAGTACGCAGGCTACGACGACACCAGTCACTACTGTCTTCACTACTTTCACTTTAAGCCCAACCTTGAATCAATAAAGAACACTGGACGATCACAGGATATCTTTTCAATTCCCGACGGTTGGTACAGAATTTACTAGTTTGTCATATCTGTGATTTCTTTGTAGGTTAAGGTTACCTGCATTAAACAAAACCATATTCAGTAGGCTATACTTCGATTATTCATTACAGTGCATGGAATGCCCTGTATTGTTATTCCTTCGTTTCTTATACTTCTTCTTATTACAGTGCATGGAATGCCCTGTATTGTTATCCAAACTTTTCTCATTACAGTGCATGAAATGCCCTGTATTGTTATTCCTACGTAGTTTCTTATTACAGTGCATGAAATGCCCTGTATTGTTTTTCCTTTCTTATACTTATTATTATTCTTTGTACCAAACTTCTGCTCTTAATTCAGCTCGAACCGCTTAACTTAGAAACTTCGTTCAAACGTTGGCTCGTAGGTCTTGTAAAGGACACTTATGCTATGTATTTTTCTAGTATTTAAGATATTTAAGAAAAACTAATACAAATTTTCCCATTGAGTCAGCGCAGAACATTGGGCCATTACGACATCATAATAGGGTCATTAAACTGGCTTGCACCTGTGCTTCACTGACACCTGTGCTTGGTTCCAAGGCTCCTCTTCTCTCTGTCCCTCTCCATTCAACTGTATAACTAGGAATATTAAGAGACACCTTCCATACTCTGCTTCTTTTTCTCTCTATCTCTCCATCTTTCTCTTTATCTCTCTCAGTCTACTTTCTCTCACACTCCATCTCTGCTTCACTCCATTTTTCGCTCCTTCTTTCAATATTTTCCCTCTTCACTCTCTATCTCTTTATCCATAGCCACTCTTGTTCACTCCTCTTCTTTCCTTCTTTCACTCTTCTTTCCTTTCTTCTTTCCTTCTTCCACTCTTCTTTCACTTTTCTTTCCTTCTTTCACTCTTCTTTCTTTTCTTCTTTCTTAACTTTTGCATTTCATGCACTGGTATTTCCTTCAGGAAATGCATTTTCTAGTTCTCCTTATTCTTTTTACCTTTTTCTGCGCTTAATTCAGCTCGAACCGCTTAATTTAGAAACTCCGTTCAAACTTTGGCGCGTAGGTCTTGTAAAGGACACTTATGCACTCCATCTCTCTGCTTCACTCCATTTTCTCTCCTTCTTTCAATATTTACCCACTTCACTCTCTCTTTACTGTCTTTATCCAGAGCCTTTCTTCTTTCTTTCTTCCACTCTTCTTTCCTTCTTCCACTCTTCTTTCCTTATTCCACTCTTCTTTCCTTTCTTCACTCTTCTTTCTTTTCTTCTTTCCTTCTTCCACTCTTCTTTCCTTTCTTCTTTCACTCTTCTTTCCTTCTTTCACTCTTCCTTCTTTTCTTCTTTCCTTTCTTCACTCTTCTTTCTTTTCTTCTGTCCTTCTTCCACTCTTCTTTCCTTCTTCCACTCTTCTTTCCTTTCTTCTTTCCTTCTTACACTCTTCTTTCTTTTCCTCTTCCCTTCTTCCACTCTTCTTTCCTTCTTCCACTCTTCTTTCCTTTCTTCACTCTTCTTTCCTTCTTCCTCTCTTCTTTCCTTCTTTTACTCTTTTTTCCTTTTTTCTTTCCTTCTTTCTTTTCTTTTTCCTTTCTTAACTTTTGCATTTCATGCACTGGTATTTCCTTCAGGAAATGCATTTTCTAGTTTATGCTGACATCACAAACAATAAAAGTGGTCCTGCAAAAATGTTTTCGTCTCTGTTAGAGTTTAACCACCTTGTGCATCAATCTAGCCTTTCATTTATTTCAGGGGTTTTCAACCGGGGGCCCATGGCCATCACCATTGATTTTTTTTATTTTTATAAATTCGCTTTGATATTTCAACACATTTGTGCAGGGGGAGGGGGCGTGGTGGCGGCAAGCGATGTACCCTGATAATTTCACATATAATATCTGTGCAGGGGGAGGGGGCGTGGCGGCAGCGGTTACAAGCACGCGCGTGCAGGCACATCAGTAGGCCGCAAATTACTTTCTAGTCAGAATGGTGGTCCCTGGGACAAAACCAGTTGAAAACCCCTGATTTAGTTGACTTAAAGATTTTTTGGTTCATCTGTGGCTTTTTTTCTTCTCCTGTCCTCTGAACTGTACTAGATAGATCTTCAACTCCAACCGAATGACGCCCACTACCTCTCTTTCAGCTGTGGTACTCAGGGCCGTGAGTGGCAGGCCTATCCTGTAACTGTGTTACTTTGTTTGCTGAAGGGTCAGGGACTCAGATTTAGCCAGTAATGTAGTTAGGGGAGCCTGCCGAGTGCATGATCGTGGCTCCTGATGTGTTTGAGTGGATGTGGTGGTCCTATGGGCAGAATGATCATAGATGTTTTTCTGTTGTTGTTTGTTGTAGTTTTTTGTAATGTTTATGTTCAGTTGCCCTCTCCTCTCTGTTTCCCCATTCTGCATTCTTGACATAAGTGTCTGAGACAATGGAGGACAGGACTTTACTGCAGAACATACGCCGGACGCCCAAACCCAGCACACCTGCTTTAGGCTACCTTTTTCTTTGCTCTTAAATTTGCCTTTTTTTATTTAGTTTCAACCAGACTGAATTATTGGTCGACTTGATGTTTCTTCTTGTGAGTTCTGGATTGGGGATGGCCTTTGCAATCACAGAGATTGTAATTGGTAAGTGCAGTTAAATGTGTTGTTCATTTACTTCAATTGCTGCTATGCAATATTTGAACATGTACTGTAAACTTGCATAATGCTCACATTACATTACTCTCTGCTACTGTGCTAAGGTTCAGTGTACCTGCAAGCCTGCCCGATACAGATGTACATACCTATCTACCTAGTGGTATTGGGGGTCTTGATTTTGTCCCTGGCGCTGCAGTCCTCCTGGGCTTCCGTAAAAAAGCCAGAGGACGAGGACGAGGACGAGGACGAGGGCCAGACTGCCAAGTGCAGCCTGATCTGCACCGCCTGGAACTCCCTCGTCTCCCTCTTCCTTTTCTGCTGGTTTATTGCTGGTAAGAAAAACCAAGTCAGCCCTTCAGCATAAATGACAATGCAGACACTTTATCATATTATAAATAAAATGTGAGAACAGATGTAGGACTAATAATGAAACAAATGCTTAATATAGTAACTGAATATATTCTATGCAGAGAACAAATGGTTGGCATTGAACTTGATCATTATTTACATTAACATTTACATTTACATTTACATTGTCATTTAGCAGATGCTTTTGTCCCAAGTGATGTACAAGGGAGAGAACAGTCAAGCTACGAGCAATAGAGACCTAGTGTAACAATAAATACTATTTTATTCATTATGTTGCTGTTGTTACATATATGGATTGATAATGGCTATTCCTGTTTATTTAAGATGGCACGTCTGTCTGTCTTCAGGTAATGTATGGATCTATCCAATATACCAGCCCAACTACAATTCATCTGCTGGGCCCCACTGTGATAAGACTCTCTACCTGTTTGCATTCTGCACAACCACTCTGAGTTCTATTTTGATAGGCGGATCCTTTGTCGTTGGTTGTTTTGTACTGATCTGCAGTTGCTGGAGTGGGTTTGCTTTGGCTAATAACATGGAGATGAGCAGTGGTGGAGGAAGTACTGAAGTTTAGTACTTAAGTAAAAGTACAAGTACCCAGGAAGATAAAAGTAAAAGTAAAAGTAAAAGTACTACATCAACAATCCTACTTAAGTAAAAGTAAAAAGTACTTACTTTTAAATTTACTTTAAGTATTAAAAGTAAAAGTACTCACGCAATGGGTTGTCTCTCAATGTCTAGGCTGTGCCATTTTGATAAAGAAATAGCTACTGGTAATAAATGCCTCTACAGATGTCACTACTAGCAATAATTATAAGCAACAACATTTGTTAATTGGAAAGGTTGGTGTACTTATTGTGCCTACCATCTGTAATACTGTTCACACTATATCTTAAAATTCTGCGGATGACAAGTTATCTACCAGGGATTATTTGCAAAGTTAATACCATTAAGCCAAACGAATAAAGACACCATGTGATATCTTTAAATCTTTTATTTAATTGTAAACGTGTAAAAAAGGGAAACATGGAACATGAAAAACAAATGTGATTGTAAAACTGGACAGAACAAGGCACGCTAGCTTGACATAGCTAACCTACCAGCTTTATCTTACCACTACGTTAAATATATAATGAAGGTCCAATCATGTTTTTTTGATGCTATTGCTGTATGTCAACATGCATTTCGCTAGATAACATTATAATATCATGTCAGTAAACAAATTAAATACATATATCAATATTCAAAAGTCAGGGACATTAACTTAGCATAGCCATCACCCTGCTTACCTCGATATGCTACTTTAAATTTGAGGGCGAATTATTGAAGGCTAGCAACTCCTTTTTTTGAGGGAGACAGGAAACGCATTGAAACCTCCAGGAGTCATTCTTGGGGCCTTTGAACTCGAACATATCTTTTAAATAGGGCCAAGGGTGGCTCATATCAGAGGGCTCAGTTCAGGCCGACTTTGGATCCATGTTGAATAGGCAGTAGTCAGGCTGAATGTTCAACTATAACAGGCAAAGCTACCGCTAGTGCTGCTGCCAAACGCGCACTCTGATATCATTGGAGTTGATAGAGCCACCTGATTGGTTTAAACTTCCAAAACAGCAACGCAATCCATAGTTTTGTGTAGGCAACATTTTGGCGAAACTATGTTCATAAAATGTAACGAGTAACAGCACATATTGTAGAAATGTAGCGGAGTAAAAGTATAGATAATAGCTAAAAAATGTAACGGAGTAAAAGTAAAAAGTATGCACTATTATTTTTACTTAAGTAAAGTACAGATACGTAAAAATGTACTTAAGTAAAGTAACGAAGTAAAAATACTTCGTTACATTCCACCACTGGAGATGAGAATATCTGATGAACAAGGTCATTGATAGAAACAATTTCGAAACATTGTTAATTACTATTTTAATCAAGTGCTTTGTATTAATATTGACCTTGTATGAATCATGTGCTTATTTAAGCAGGAATATGGCTTTTCTCTGTTTCTTTATGTGTGTGTAACTTTGATCATTAGGTGCTGGCACATTAGTCTGCATTTGTGTAAGATCTACATGCGTAAGTGAAGGAACCTCTTGTCTATGTGTGGGTGAGCGCCATAGGCGGAGATCCCGGGGGGAACGGGGGGGACGTGTTCCCCACCAAAAATCATTGGAAAGAAAAAAGAAAAATTGAAAAAAATTGAAATATTTATAAAAAGCACGACGACACAAGCGGTGCCAATTATAACCGTAAAACAATGTGTTTTTTAAGTGTTGACGGTAAGTGTTGAAGTAGACAGACGGTCAGATTGTGAGATTGTTCCTCCTCTCTCCCCTGTCACTGCCGCTATGATACACGATATATAAAGAGATTGACCTCATTCTCGAACGCAGTTAAGATCTGTATATAATATTTCAAGCTAGCTAATAACCTACAAAGATTCTTTATTCTTATTCTTTATTCCGTCTCTGGCGAGAGACTCTGGGGAGGTATCTATCTATCATAGCTAGCTAGCTAGGATGGTGACAATCTAGAGTACAGTACAGTAACGTAGCAGTGTGGAGCATGACAGCTGCTGGTAACATTATTGTTCAAGGGATGTGTGTGCATGTTGCCATTCACAAAATGCTACAAAGATTAAAATATAAAAAGTTCACAATGGCCTTTTGGGACGTTTTGTTCAACATTGATACAGTATATTAAGCTCCTTGCAACTTGCTGGCGTTTGCTATCGATAGCTCAGCGTGCAATTGTACAGACGGTAACATTAACATTTTGACGGTAACATTAACATTTTTATTTTAACATTAACCAATTTGTTGGAGACTATTTATGTACTAGAAGTGTTTATAATACTAGTTCACATGAACCATAACTGTTTGGGGATCTTCTCTCAAAATAGATAGTTAGCTAGATAGCATAGTTCGCTAGATAGCTAGCTGCAAGCAGCTTCATTTACTTTAGAGCAGACATATGTGTATTTGTTGATCTTTGATATATTGAGTTGGGTCTCCCACACTGTTTAATCCACAGCCGGCACCTTTCCCCCTGTGTTTTGGGCTTTGGAAATTCGGAAAAAACGATATATTCTAATATCTCAGGGTACATTGTGCCAGATGTAAAATGTTATAAGAGAATTCGGTATTTAGCAGCTAAGTTATGCTAGCTGTCGTTACAGCAATTTTTTCATGTCCCCCCCCCAGGAATTACTCTCTGAAATGTTACCTTGTATTGTCCCCCCCTACAATGAAATGGGATCTCCGCCCCTGGTGAGCTCAGAGGTGAAGGGTCGAACTGGGCTTATTCGACCCTGGGTAAAACTGACATCCTTGGAAGACAGGAAGCTCAGTCGAGGATTTTAGTCAAGCGCGGCAATTTTGACTGACAATGTAAACATTTATGGCGTCAGAGTTAGATACATCTTTAGTATATAAACCTTGTGCGATTTTTGTGAAATTGCTTCACATTCATCTTTGTGTTGTAAGTGAGCCCGACAATTGTTGCTGAATAAATATACTGATCTACAACTCTGGAGGCCTGGACTCACTTGAGTGTGAATTTTCACCTAACAGTCATAGTTCAGTCTTGGCCTTCAATGCACATATTGAACTTCATATGGCGCTTTCTCCTCCATTTTGTTGTGTATGGTATTGCTGATGGTCACCTGATATATGAGCAAGCGATGCATTTATCAAAATCTGTTTTAATGTTTGATGATGGTCCCAGTTTTGAGAGCCATCCAGTATTTAGAGTCTGCATCCAGTTTATCCTGGTTTTGCACCTCAAAGTAATTTTCAGTCTTTTTGCACTCATTTAATTGTATGTTGTATTTTGTCACAAAAAAAATAATTGTTTATTTGGTTTTATGCTTTGTGTATCGAAAAGCATTTTTGTATAGATTACTTGAAAAGACCAGGGCCCCGTTCCTCGTACCTCGTTACCCGGATCATTTTCAGGATAAGATTACATAAGTCAGCCTTTTCGGTTCCACTAAGCAACTTTGGCCAAATCACCATAAACTTGTACCTGCTCCAGCGCAGGCTAATTTAAGCGAGCTGGATAAGCTTGCTCAAAAAATGGCAGCTCCCTTCCTGAGAGATCCTATTGACGAAGGAGCGATATTAGTTAGATTAGTGTGATGGAAATTGATATTACCATTAATTTATAGACTTACATTGCATTGCAAGCATGTTCTCCTGTGTGTGTGTGTGTGCCATGTGTATTGATAGTCTTGGTACACCTTTGTTTAAAGCCCCTAGCAGACATCCCCCCCTGCCCCAGGTGGAGGAATACACATCAATTGTCCACTATTTTGGGCCTGTGTGTGTTCCTCCATAGGAAGATCCCCTACCACTCACATGCCCCCTTCCCCACATTGACCTGTAACAAACCAATGCTGACCCATGTAACCTCCCATGATTGACTGGTATTTAACCTGTAACACTGTGGTGCCTCTTTAGTCTTTTGCCTGCCTCTACCTGATGTTGGAATTGACTCCCTGCAGGAGCACCTTGAAATACACCTCCAGAAATCTTTTATTCGCCTCGTGGTCTTTTGTCTAAAAGAGTGTCGGCCTGGTAATTCCCATCAAGTGTTTTGGAGAGAGTTCTTTGAGATCGCCAAGATCCGTTATTCCATCATGATGACTTCTTACATGAGCGCTACCGATTCTGCCGATAAGGAATAATTTATTTACAAGACCTTATCGAGCCATATATTGCAAACACCACACGCCGCAGCCGAGCATTGACTGTCTCACAGACTGTCTGCATAGCCTTGCGCTTTTTTGCAAGTGGTACATTTTTGTACAGTGTCGGCGATGCGGAGAACAAAGCACTCATAATTATATGACAGTGTTATTAGTACACCATAGTATATCATTATTGTAGAAAATGATTAAGGTGGACTCATGATAAGAATAGAGAGAATCACACACAATTTTTTCAATTTATTGAATTTCTTATTATTACATTTACATTTAGTCATTTAGCAAACGCTTTTATCCAAAGCGACTTACAAGGAAAAGTAAGGACAAACTTGGGTAAGGACAAGTGCAGAATCGAACTAGCAACCTTTTGATTTCTAAACTACTCCTCTACCCCCTGTACCACTGTCACACATATATCAAAATAGATGCATACATACGTATCGGCGCATACACAGATTCGCACACACATATTCAAACTCCTCCTTCTATATGTATACACATACATATACACATAGTACATGATACATAAGTGCATACAGTACATATATCCTCATAAGTATCTATTCATTCGTATCAATTAGATACTATTTGGGCTTGTTTTTCTGAAAGAGTTGAGATAATTATTTTCGCTAGCAAGATCTCATTCGATGATTCATTCCATTAAGCATACTGCCAGCAGGCACATTTAAATAAATATGATTGATTGGGATAATGAGGCACTTAAAATTAGCTATACATTTTCCCAACACTTAACTTGTCGGCGATATTTTGCCATGCTTCTTGTCTTGCTCTCGCAGCGGTGGCGGTGTTGGATTTTGCCATGATTATGGTCTTGTATTCTTCATAAGCGTTCATGATCATCTACTGCTCGCCAGCGGAGAAAAAAGAGGCTCTTTCTTTGAGTTTAGTAGCCATTGTACCGTTAGAAAATCATGGTTTTGGTGATCGATGCTTCCCCCTTTTGAAGTAGAACAGGCACGCGCAATTACCCTCATAACTGAAGCCTGGTTCGAAATAACAAGATTGTTTGAGCGCGGATCAGCCTTTGAGGAACTGAGATAGCCTCACTTCAATCATCGGGTTAATTTAAGCTGGCTAATAGGACATTTGATCGACTTAGTTGATCCACGTACGAGGAATGGGGCCCAGTACTCTTAATGCACTAGACATTTTTTGCCAATTCTACACTTTAGAGTTCAATCTGTCATTTGTGGGCTTTGGGCTCATGTGTTTCTCTGCTGTGTGTTTCCTTCACATGATTAGACATGAAAATAACTTTGAAGATGATACCGAAACTAGTTGCCTATAAAAACACACCTCAAAAAGTGTCACATTGTTGTATAGCTGTTTTAAGAGTCATGTGGGGTCATGTTTATTTATGTTGCATGTTTAAAACAGCAAAATCTGTCCCAAGATGATGTACTGGCAAAAACTATTAAAACAACATGTAAGACAACATGGCAAGACAAACCTAAATCTGCATCAGGAAGATCTAGCAGCAATGGTAGGACCCCATATGGACTGGTAAATTGTTCAAAAAAATAAACGGGGAGGCAGGTTCTGTCTTTTGAGGCCACGACTCACGAGATTAAAAAGTATAACTATGGAGTATGCTACATTAAGGGTGATGTAGCATGGCATAGCTACTGTATGCAAGTATATGCAGTGGGTTAATTGATAATAGCACAATGCTGCCTACAGATGGTGTGTGGTAATGAAACTAATGGAGCAATAGCACTTTCCAGAGGGTAGAGTGTGGAGCAGGTGGTCAGCTGGGTGAGAGGCCTCACTGGTGTTTCCTGGTGCTGCTTAATAGCGAGCTTCACTGCAGCTGGCCCGTCTTTTCCAAGAGAGATTATTTTTAAGAGAGCTGTGTTATGAGGCAAACAGGTAGATTGGGGAGGCAGCATTTTTGTAAAGAGCAATATATATCTCAACGGTTATGTCAAACACAGAGCTCTAGGTTAACTGCACACTAAGCAATACTAATGGGAACTAACGGACTCCACTGTGCAACCAGACATTCAGATACAAAACAACAAGAGCAACATGGAGATGTGGAAGGTTATCTAAAATCAACCATAAATATTGCTTGATAATACTGATCTTATGTTAAGAAAGGAAGGCTACAAAATGCATGAGGTCTAATAAAGAAACATTACGGATACATGAAAGGAAAAGGTTAATAGGATAAATAATAATAATCTACACATGTGCAAATTCTTAGCAGCCTGACCTAGAAACTGTGGTAGGACGATGGTGTCAAGTTGTTGTGTTTTTTAACACTTAATGGGTTGTGCTCCAGATAGCTGTACAATTATGTTGGTGTTTTTTCCATTACGATAATTTAGTTATGATTTTAGACTTGAGCCTCACAGCACTCGAGTCAAAGACTGGGAGTGAACACAACAATATAGCCATGAAAACTAACGCTACTAATTTAAACCTTTTTATCAAATGAAAGCGCCACGAGTTTAGTGAAGTCGTTCGACGATATCTGACGACTAAGGACCTTCCCTTGATTCTCCTGACCCTATAGGAAGTAAGAGAGGGCGGTAAGCACGTAGGCTACGACGACAGTAGACACTACTTTCGCCTCGCTTTTAGCCCAACCTGGAATCAATAAATAAGACTGGAAGATCACAGGATATCTCTTCAATACCCGTAACTGGTAAGCGTTGAGGAACGGACGGTTGGTACCGAATTGCCTAGTTTGTCTCAGAAAACATCAGTGATTATTTTGTATGTTAAGGTTACCTGCGTTAAACGAAACCACATTCAGTAGGCTAAACACGCGTCCATTTAAGCAACGTTCTCACCCTTGTGTTAAACTGTTCGTTTATTTTTATACAGGCGAATAGCAATTGTTAGCAAAACCACTTTTATAAGGTGTTAATGGTGAATGTGTCACCTAAACCAGTGACGTGTTAAATTTGGTAGGTTCTGCAACATGGCCACTACCACTGGTTTACTTGGATGTTATGTTTACAGAGTTGAAAATTTCTAGAATCTGCTGACATATTAAACCTGGAATATTTATCACGTGACGCTGCTAACGTTTTGGATCACCTATTGTGGGAGTCTGGGGAAATGTGTATGAGGACGCGAAGGTCTACCAACTCTTCAATTTGAATGTAGCTACAAACATCCGACACAGGACCTCATCATGTGATCCTCTGCCAAATGAAAGCCTGCGTGTGTAGTGCTGGGCGTACGGTCCGCATTCTACATGCACTTGTAGGGTTACGACTATGTTGCTGCAGTCAGATACCCTACTCCGAGAATTAAGTGCACTATGT
Organism: Clupea harengus; assembly: GCF_900700415.2. Classification (NCBI taxonomy): domain Eukaryota; kingdom Metazoa; phylum Chordata; class Actinopteri; order Clupeiformes; family Clupeidae; genus Clupea; species Clupea harengus. The sequence continues at coordinate 26,288,431 of NC_045159.1, forward strand.
AACACCAAACCTCGCTTGGAATATTCCGTAGTAATTTCTATTGATTTAAAAACAAACTTCCCAGTGGTTACAGGTTCTAACTAGTGATAAACTAAATTAAACAATAAGAGTGGTTGATATTTTAGTTTTACAAACTTAAGGTATATCCCATATACACTTAAATACATTGAGCACATTATGCTGACATCACAAACAGTGAAAGTGGTCTTGCCAAAACTTTTTCATCTCTGTTAGTTTTTAGCCACCTGGTGCATCAATCTAGCCTTTCATGAGTTGACAAAGATTTTTTGGTTGAACTGTGGCTTTTTTCCCCCTTCTCCTGTCCTCTGAACTGTACTAGATGGATCTTCAGCTCAAACCGAATGGCCTGTACTGCCCACTACCTCTTTCAGCTGTTGTACTCAGGGCCGTGAGTGGCAGGCCTATCCTGTAACTGTGTTACTTTGTTTGCTGAAGGGTCAGGGACTCACACAGTGATTTAGCCAGTAATGTAGTTAGGGGAGCCTGCCGAGTGCATGCTCGTGGCTCCTGATGTGTTTGAGTGGATGTGGTGGTCCTATGGGCAGAATGATCATAGATGTTTTTCTGTTGTTGTTTGTTGTAGTTTTTTTGTAATGTTTATGTTCAGTTGCCCTCTCCTCTCTGTTTCCTTGTTTTCCCATTCTGCATTTTCGACATAAGTGTCTGAGACAATGGAGGACAGGACTTTACTGCAGAACATACGCCAGACGGCCAAACCCAGCACACCTGTTTTAAGTAGGCTACCATTTTGTTCTGCTCTTAAATTTGCCTCAGACCTTTTTTTAAATTTAGTTTCAACCAGACTGAATTATTGGTCGACTGGATGCAAAGACAAATGGAAGCCATTTTTTAAAAGCAATTTCCCCCCAACAGTAATTACCAAGCTAATTGTGATGGCCATACCCGTCGCGGAGATTGTAATTGGTAAGTGCAGTTAAACGTGTTGTTCCTATACTGCAATTGCTGCTATGCAATATTTTAATATGTAAACTTGCATAATGCTCACATTTACATTACTCTCTGCTACTGTGCTAAGGTTCAATGTACCTGCAAGCCTGCCCGATACAGAGGTACATACCTATCTACCTAGTGGCAATGGGGGCCTTCACTCTGTCCCTGACTCTGCTGTCCTGCCTGCCCTGCACACAAGAGCCCGAGGACGGGAGCCAATCTGCCATCAGCAGCGTCTGCACCGCCTGGAACTCCCTCGTCTCCCTCTTCCTTTTCTGCTGGTTTATTGCTGGTAAGAAAAACCAAGTCAGCCCTTCAGCATAAATGGAAATGCACATTTTAAATATTATAAATAAAATGTAAGCATAGATGTAAGAATAATAATGACAGATACTTAATATAGTAACTGAAGATATTCTATGCAGAGAAGAAATGGTCGGCATTAAACTTGATCATTATGTTGCTGTTGTTACATATATAGATTGGTGATGGGTATTCCTGTTTATTTAAGATGGCATGTCTGTCTGTCTGCAGGTAATGTGTGGATCTATTCAATATACCAGCCCAACTACAATCCATCTGCTGGACCCCACTGTGATAAGACTCTCTACCTGTTTGCATTCTGGATAACCTCTCTGGTTTATATATTGATTGGCGGGTTCTTTGTCGTGGGTTGTTGTGCACTGATCTTCATGTCCATATGTGGGAGGGCGGGCTTTGGGTATGGACGGCATGAGGATATCTGATGAACAAGGTCATAGTTCAGACTTGGCCTTCAATGAACATATCTGATTTCATATGGCGCTTTCTCCTCCATTTTGCTGTTAATGGTACTGTTGATGGTCACAGGATATATGAGCGAGTGATGCATTCGTCAAAATCTGTTTTAATGTTTGTGAGGTCCCAGTTTTGAGAGCCACCAAGTATTCAGAGTCTGCATCCAATTTATACTGTTTTTTTGCACTTGAATTTTCAGTCATTTTGCACTCATTTAATTGTATGTTGTATTTTGTCAAAAAAAGGATCATTTATTTGGTTTTATGTTTTGGTTTTCGAAAAGCATTGTTGTTTAGATTACTTGAAAGGACCAGTACGCTTAATGCACTAGAAATCAAATGCAAGCTTTTGCCAATTCTACAATTTAGAGTTCAATCTGTCATTTGTGGGCTTTGGGCCAATTGGGCTCTGCTGTGTTGAAAAATATTGCTTTAATATGTTTACAGCCGATGAATAAGACACATAGGTGTTTGGTGGTGGAGAGTAGCTTTTATCAACCAAGATAAAAGTGCCAAAGTGCTCCTTACGGTGTTTCAGGTAAAATAATGAGTGCACAAATACATTTTCTAACAACTTTATAAATTTGTAATTTGTTAAAATATAAACCTGTAAATATGAACCGATGTCTTTGGCTTGTCGTCCTAAAATGTAATAAAGAAAGCTTCTAAAAGAAATGATTCACTATGCCTTGCTTTTACATTTATTCAGGGCAACATAAAAATATCACACAGAATTGTAAGAATTGCATAAAACAAAGCTATGTAAAAACTTTCTGAAAAGAACACTGTTAACAATAACTGAGAATTCTTGAGGGAAGTTGTGAAGTTTCTTGAAAGAACATTCTGACTACATGCATTTTGCAACATTTGCAATTAAAATAAAAAATGTAACACCATGTTTCTGTAGTCAACATTTCACCATTTTCATTCCATGCCTCTAGAGAACATTCTGTTTTCTTCCCCCTTTGAGGTAAAGGGCATGTAGTGAGGCTCATAGAAATATTTTTGATGTTGCATCAAAACTAGTGCTGTTCCAACCTGTTGAGAGCCAACCTCACAAACAAGTGGTGTTAAACATGTAACTGGAAGTTTCAGAGCATTTTTTTTTTTAAGTTTTAATTTATAATTATGAAAAAGGGTGAACACATTTCCAATCAGAATAAGTTCTAATCTAGTTCTGATTCTAAATCAGACAGGAACACGCTCCAACTGAGAGGGATTAAGAGAAGTTTGATCCACATCTGGCTGCACTGAAAAGGTCAACTGCACAAACTCTTTGTGCTTTGGTCAGAGAAGGACCCAATCTCTTCAGTCAGTGTGTAGGAGATTGGCTGTTAATGCACAGCGTTAGCCAGGACCAACCCTTAGTGTGATGTCCCCTCATATTTAGAACAGGGACTGCTAGATACAGACAACTAACAGGGAGCAGAAAGTCTTGGCAGTAATGAGTGGTTGTCCTGTTTGGTTTGGCTGTTGGAGGCCTTCTGAAGTGCCCTCAGTCACTGATACTTGTCCTCCTCATCATCTCTCTCAGCGGACTGCGAGAACTCAAAGTCCTTGTGGAGCGACCTGCAAGTGACATGAGGTAGAAGTCGGTATTGATTTATGATTTATTTGGTAAACAGTGGTGGACAGTGAATTATATATGATTGTTGTGACTAGAAAATGTAATGGCACAAAATAAAGCTTTTCATTTTTGCTTCCCGTTGTCAAGATTATTAATGGAAACCCTTCAAATATATCCTCTTCTTTTGTCTTCACAAGCATCTACAAAAGTAGCCATTTTAATCTTTGGATTGGTAGAACCTTTACCACATTTCTCTCATGTCAAATCAGCTTCAAGAACAAAGCATTTTTCTGGCTTCCTCACCTTTCCTCAGGTCTCGTGGCATTGTGCAGCTTTTGGCCTTGCCATTAGTCAAGAGAGGTCGCCCCTCTTTCATCAAGTCCTCTCCTTGCGTGCGATTACTGCCACTCTCCTGCAAGTCACTCAGTGCGCTCTGAAAGGATCGCGCCAGACAATTTGTCATGTCCTTGACCTTCTCTGGCCGGCTGCACCAAAACACTCGGCATTGGAGCTGCTGACCCTGCTGTTTGCATATGTAGAGGAACACATTTGGCCGCTCTGCGTCCGCCGCACAGTAAGCGATGTCTCGGAGGTAAGTCTTGGTGAGCTGTCGTCCGGTGCTGATCTCTTTCACCTCGATGTAACGTGGCCGCACGACCAAGGCGTGCTCCTTGCCCAGCTTCTCCGGAGCCGGAGATCGCTCCAACAAATGGGAGATGGCGACCTCGGCCTGCTCCATGTCCAGGGAGTAGATTTTCTCTGTGCCCAGATAGTGCACCTTGAAGAGTGGGTCGCCATGAGACAGCGACTGGGCGCGATCATGGCGAAAGCGGTGATGGAAAAGGGCGGGCGATTTCCTCAGCGAGCGCATGAGTTGCAATGGTCGCCCCAGGGACATGGCTGCTGAGTGGCAGGGAAACGAGCCCACAGGATGCCTATAGTCATGACAAGAATACAAGAATTAATTACAAAATGATTTACGGGTTGCCAAGTACTCCTAAAATTCCAACTCATATAGCCTTACTTTTTGCCTAAACATTGTGAACTACTGAGGAGTTTGTTACTCAATGTTTGTAAGGTTATGGCCCAACGTGACAGTCTATAAATAAAAGTAACTGGAACGTGCTGTACTTTTCTCCATCCTTTCTCTTTTCTTAGCCCATTCTTTCATCATCCTTCAGATATTGCTTTGACTAACGGCCCACTGGCTTTTCAATCTCAGGAAGCCACCATGCCGTTCCACCCCAAATATTTCTGTTTCGCCACACAATAGCCACACACACACACAAACATACACACACACACACACACACACACAAACATACACACACACACACACACTCTCTCTCTCTGTCTCTCTCGCTCACTGACACACAAACACACATTTGAGGATGTGGATTAGAGCATACTACTTGCTTGCGCTGCCTCACAATAACACAACTGTATAAGACCATGCATTTTACTGCTTGCATTTATAGGCATAGGCATGTACATGCATACCAAAAAACCATCATAATGTGACAGTATAAAATGCACACTAATTTGTCATATAGTTATAGCCTACACATATTCTCCATTCTAACTAATTAGAAACACTGACGGTGTCTTAAAAAGTAAAGGCAGCGAGCTACATCCAGATTGAGTTATCCAGTGAGATTGCTTTTTGTCAAAGGGAGAATCCACTCAAATTCACTTTTAGGGCTTCTACATGTGAAAGGGAAGTTGAAAAGGGAACCTTTAATGTGGGAAGGCTACGGAGCGAAAATGTGCCGTTTCCTACTTAACACAAACTATTCCATAGCTAGGCAGTCTATGAGCCTATTACGTGCGAATTTACAATTACCTATTTAGATCTTACAGGTGCCCAACCCGATATTAATTAGATGGGCGAAAATATCCATTTTCTTTTGCTACAATATTCTCGTTCTTCTCCCTATTTCTTATGACAAGATCATACGCTCACTTTGGTTCCCCCACAATTTGAAAAATGCACCCATACCCACCCTCACTTGACCCTCACTTATCAGCGGTCGCCACTCGTAAGGGTTAAGCAATAAACGGTCAAATACGGCGTGATAAGAAAGAATATGGCCAATGTAGTCGTTTCTAAAACATTTCTGGTGACATAGCCCTAAAATGAAGAAACAAAACCAAAAAAGTAGCCTAAAACTTTAGAAAAATGTTTCAAAGACGTGCAAATATTTGACTCAAAAAGGTAGACTATGTAAAGTGTTAACATAAACATGAGTTTAAACACTCATACAAGTGTTAATAATGACATTTGCATAGACAAACGATTAGCCTACATTTGCTGCTTTTCTAAACTTTGAATCGCATCTTACCAGACAGATGATATGGGAATCAGGTCCTGAGCCACGATTCCGTTCTCCTGAAATCCAGTTAAATGCAGCTGGAATACAAAACGGAAAATGCAGTGTATTTCATGTATTTCTGAACGATACGGGCCACCTCGGATCAGTTTGTTTAAGTGTATTCGCGTAGTCTGACTTGTACTAGCCTACTTTGCATGGCTTATCGGGAAAACAGGCTACTCCCTGAAACCTAGTAACGTACGTATGTGTAGTTTACCTCACGTTGTCGTGACGTTTTGATCGAAGTGGGAAGTTCGTCTGGAGAGCGGAGGTGGGTCAATACTGTCATCGAGGTGGGTGCATTTAGCCTACAGTTTACAGCAAGCAGTCAACTCAATGAGGGGGTCTCGAAAATAACCTGCTTTGAGAAATTACCTTATCCAATGTATAATGTGTATATATGTATATATGTGTATCCAATGCACAATGACAAATAAAGTCTATTCTATTCTATTCTATTCTATTCTTATCAAGAAGTGTGAGACGCTGTACCACAATAGTGAGACCATGTGCTACAGCGAGAAAATGTTACACATGCTCAGTTAACGGAGACCGTTAACTTCTTGCACTGATCACTCAAAAGGGGTAGACACATTTTCCATTTCCTGTTTATCCTGGCGAGGAAAATACAAATAAATGATCAATTATAAAGACTAATTTCTCTCATTTCATGTGTATACAAGTAGCTACACTTCCTTGTCATCCCCCTGCCCCACCTGGTCAGGTAGCGAGACCAAAATAGCCTGCCAATGACTGCACACACGTACACAAGTACACACTCACATTAATGTAATGACAAACAAATGCCATTATTATATAACAAAAATAATATTGTTTAAATGAGATGTGTCCACAAGTGGTTCCACATGGGAGTTGGCTGAATGGGTTATGTTTTGTGTCTTTTTTCCCACCAATACACTTTGTTAGATAGATAGATAGATAGATGGATACTTTATTAATCCTGAGGGAAATTTTAGTGTTTTGGGACTTGAAGGAACCCTGCTTTAAAAAATAAATCAAGACTGCTTCTCTAAACTTTAATATAGTCACCAGCTTTGTCACTGTTCTTGACATATTGGTGTTTTGACATGAAATGTCATGTGACTTTGGCTTTCCCCTGTTTTTATGCTGCATCTTCCCCAGAATTTCATAAGGTTTATGACCTTTATGCCCAGTCATGGGTATTTACAGCAGTCTGTCCTCGAGGACATTATGTCATTGTCACATGATACAGCAACCCAGGAGTGCAGGGCCCCAAATATGGCCAGACCGTTGCTGGATAAACATTGGCAGAATGAGACAGAAGTTGATGAATTACTCAAAATGTATTCTTGTCTTGTGATGGCGTCACTTGGATTGACCAACTGACAAAAATATGCAGACAGAGAAAGTTCACCAACACCAACTCTTTCAAAAGATCTGGAGTTTGGAGATGATACCTGGGAACTGGAGTAAAGGACTTATTGTTAAACTACCAAAGAAAGGTGACAAGACTGAGTGTCACAATTGGAGGGATTACACTGCTCTCAGTGCCAAGTAAATTGTTTTGTAAAATCTTACACATGAGAATGAGTGATGGCACTAACTCAAGCAGGTTTTAGATCAGGAGTGGGATGTATAGACCATATCTTCACCCCGAGGAATATTCTGGAGCAAAGAATGGAATGGAACAGTAATATACACAATAACTTCATCGATTTTGAAAAGGCGTTTGACAGCATTCATAGAAATAGTTTATGGAAGATTATTATCCTACGGTTGCCCTGAAAAGTTTGTTACAATCATCAAACTGTTCTTTGACAATTTCTGTTGCAGCGTTTTGCACAACAACATGTCCACTGACAGGTTTAACATCACCAGTGGTGTCCGACAAGGCTGCGTAATGTCACCTATTCTCTTTCTTGTGGCAATTGACTGGGTAATGCATAAAAATTAAAAAAAATAACTAATAATTAAATAACAACAAACCAACAGCTCAGTCAGAGTCATGCGTAGTCTACCTGACGGAGACTAATAACAGCCTGTGTCAATGCAAAGCAGCTGCTCGTCTGGCGTCAAAGCTAGATCCCCATCAACTCACTTATTTGTTTATCGACAACATATGTGCTAAGTAGAAATGCTCCTAAACGTCAGATGGTTGAAGGGCGCCCATTTTTAACCACAACATTTTGGTGTCTAGAAAAGAAGATTATCCTTTATATTTGTCAGCGTCGGGTTTATTATGGAACCTGAATATCAAAAGATGTATTATCAGCACACCAGTGACACACGAATGACATAAGATATCAGAAGACACGACATGTAATAGTAAATTATTATTAACACAAGACAAGGAAGTATCAACAAAGATACAGAAGGTTCTTTCCATTCATATAAAAAAAAGCTTTGTACAGTAGCTTTAGGTTTTCAAGTGCATTAGGGTGCTTCCTGTGCAAGTTTGTCCACGGCATCTCCATCAAAGCACAGAAAGTGACGTCTTTCTGTAACTTTGAGGTCCTCCGCACCTTTAGCAATATAAAAGTCTATAAGCGGTGTGTTCTCTCTCATCTCGGTCAGCATAATTGCACAGTGTTGTTCCTTTCCCACCTAAACACAGAGACATGAGTTTATTACTACCAAACACCATTGGTCACGTGTCCAACAGCATTTCCAAACCATCATTTAAACATTCCTATCCTACAGCAAACACATTCTTTACACATGTCAAACCAATTAAATTCAGTTTCACTCTTACAGCATACTTGTGATTACAACAGAAAAGAAAAAAAACATAATTCCTCCCATATTCAGTGTGGACTGTGTAGAGGAGATGCTTATGTGTGAGAGAGGGTGTTGAAGCCAGATTGAGATATTTTGAAGAAACCCTATAAGAGATATGTTGAGTTAGATTATGATATTTGTGATAAATCTGTTCAAGAACTTTTATCCAAGGAAGGAAAATAGAATGACCATGTAGATTGGTATGAGCCCAGGATGATGAATTTCAATTACTTTGTAAAAGTGATTGAAACATGGGAAAAAAGAACCAAGTACACAATTCAGAGTTAAACCACTGGATAGGATGTGTCAAAAAGGTCGACATCATCTAAGGCCTCTTCTGCTGCTACGAGGGCATCCTTTGAAAAGGCAGCTGTAGATTCCAGGTCTAGATCTAAGCTTGATCTGCTGCTGTAAAGGACATACATGCCATATGATGGAGGAAACCATTATAAAATCAAAGATGGAAAAAGTGGAACTGGAAGCACAAATAGTGGCAGCAGATGTCAAACTGAAAGTACTCCTAAGCCATGATGCTATGCATGCCTATGACAAGGGAGCAAGCAAGCCAGAAAATGCGGCACCTCTACTTTAGAATTTGTTGAAGTGGCTGCTGTTCCTAAGACTCCACTCCAGAGAGAACGTTGGGCACATCTGTGACAGCTCTCAGGAGGCTGTAAGTGGATCTGATCTACTCTAGTTAACTGTAGTTAACTGTACAATCCTGAAATCAGTAACATCTCTCATGAGAGCGTCAGCACAATAGTGCAAAAACAAAAGGATATTGCTGATCTCATGATCGTGCAGCAAAATCTGTCATTACCAAAAACAGAAGTACTGGTGTTTGATGGTGACACACTATCTTCTCAGCGTTTCATTCATGCAATTCAATATTTAATAAGGGACAAGACTATAGTAGTTGTCGGCACAGGCTCTTTTTTGAACAGTTCACGTCAGGCCAGAGACTGGGTTCGTAGCTGTCTGCACATGGATGCCCGCAGAAGATATTCCGAGGCCAAGCGACTGTTAAAGAGACATTTTGGTAATGAGATGAACATGGCAAATGCTTACCTGAATAAGGCACTGAACTGGACAGCCATTAAAGCAGATGATGGGGAAATCCCTTTATGCATATGCCTTATACCTAAGGAAATGATGCAACGCCATGCAAGACTTGGAATACATGGAGGTTACATCCACTTTAAAACGAATAGTCTCCAAGTTCCTGTACAAGCTCAGAGAAAGATGGCAGACGGCAGACTACAGCTTGTGAGGCATTCCAAAGAACAAACACACAAGCTAGCCATTTAGCCTGTATTTGTTAAGGATTATGGTCTGTTCTTCTTGAGTGAAATAAGTGGCTCTAGACCTTTCCGTGTTTACAATTGGTCATCTGGTGCCAACATCGCACGTGATCGTGCTCATAGCTAGATTGGGAAAGCCTGGGTTGATTTAACAAATTGATAACTACCGTTGTGACATTGCTTAAGCGTGACTGCAGTTGTCAAGCCAGCTAATGAAAGGACACTGGGTTTGTTGAACTTGCTTTGTTGTATCGGCCCCATAACTGCCAAATATGTCAATGTCAACACCCAACACTACTAAATATTGATAGTAGGAACTCAAAGCAGGAAACTCTCCAAAACATGATTCCCACAAAACCAAAGGAGACATCCATCAATAGTGCATCAGTATCAGCATATCAAGACACAGGGGCCGGTATGGAATGTTACAAATGAAAGTCGCAAATGGTAGCAGGCCTGTTTTAACCTACGCATTTCTTGATCCAGGCAGCTCAGCCACATTTTGAGAACCTTATGAACAAGCTGAATGCAAAAGGAGGCAGAACTGAAACTTCCATGAACAATGGGGCAACAAAGACCTGCCAAGAGTTATGAGCTTACAATCAATCAATCAATCAATCAATCAATTTATTTATTTATTTGATCAAGAGGGACAGTGTACATTCATGAACATTAAAATGGAAATGCACCCAATTATAGCCAAAAGGCTAGTTTCCATTGACAGTCCCCCTGCCAGAGTGAAAAATAAAATAAAAATAAAATAAAATAAAATAAAATTCCAATATACAAGCTCCACTTAGTCCTTAACCATGGGTAGAAGGGAAAGAACAAAGTGGTAAACAAAAATAATTCCACTGCTTACCCACTAATGATCACATTTTTAGTTATTTCTCAACCATGTTTTGAGATTTCTTTTAAAGCATCCCATTCCCGGGCTGACTTAACTAAGAAAACCGACTGTCCAAATACACTTTTGTTAAAGGAATTTCACAGTCTCCTCTTGCTGCCCCTCGAGTAGCACTGGTTGCTGCTGTTCTAAACTTGGGGGGGGGGGGGGTGAACAGTGATGGTGTGATTTAGGTTTTTTGTCAAGTATTTTGAGAGCCTGTTTGTAAAGAGACATGACTGGTTTAAGGGTAGTGGAGTTGGCAGTAGACCCCGGTGGGTAAGCAGTAGTTAATGTGAGCGAGAACATGTACATTTTAGCAGCCTCGGTGGACATGTGATTTCTAAGATGCCTAAAGTTGGCCAAGGTGAATTTTACATTTTTGCATATTTTTTTTACATGTTTTTTAAAAGTAAGTTGATTATCAATCAAGATACCAAGATATTTGTATTCCTTCACAATCTTGATTCTTTGATCAGAAATAAAAACATCGGGTTCAGTGTGAGACTTGCTGGTTTTAGAAAAAAACATAGCAACGGTTTTGGAAGTGTTAAGCTGAAGACAACATTTGTTTAACCAGTCAGACACATCAAGCATGACCTTTGTAAGCCTAGCAGCGACCTCTACGTTATTCTTACCCCACCCAAAGATAACAGTGTCATCTGGTACAGGACTAGAGAGTTACAGGACTAGAGGTAGACAATCTAGATGATAGATATATTGCTTTTGCTTATTTCTTTCCCTAATATATACACCCAAGCCAAAATTCCTATTTCAAAGGAAAACCTACATACTTCATCTGGCCTGGAAAGATGGGCTGGAAAGGGCAATCCAACTTAAAGAGATCAATGCTGACAGAATGTTCCTAAGGCAGTAGAACCCTGGCACATAATCAACAGTTAAGGGAATGGACCGCACCCAGTCAAGACACTACTAGCTCCTGTTCTGCTATGGAGGCATCTGGAACAATGTCAGTGACAGTCAATCGTATTTCACTGAAGAATCTGAGGGATTTGCTAATCAGGCAATACAGCCAGGACTTCCCTGGAAAAGAATATTAAGAGAGAAAAAAAAGGAATATCATGTGAGGACAGGAGATTCACGGTAACAAGTTAAATTGTTCTCAAAAAAGGTTGCTACCACCTAATGTTACCTTTTCGTGACAAAGATGTAGTCTTGCCTAACAACTATGAGGTGGTAGCACAATGTGCCGTTGAATGTTACAAAGAAATTCAAGAAGGATTCTGCTTGTGCGGCAGAGTACAAAGTCTCTATGGATGATGTACTGAGTAAAGGCTACGCAGACAGGGTGCCGCAAGAGCAGCTCCAAGGGAATGATGACCATATATGGTAATCACCTCATCAGAGGGTTTACCATGAGCTATAGCGGCCATCCAACACTGAGCCCGACCAATCTCGTACGACCTCGGAAGCTAAGCAGTGCTGGGCCTGGTTAGTACTTGGATGGGAGACCACCTGGGAACACCAGGTGCTGTAAACTGAAACTGGGTGGGCCGATCCCCCCTGAAACACCGACAACAAGTGGATACCAAATCTGGTGGAAATTCGCTATCGATGGCCTATGCTCCACTATGGAGTGAGAAGGCAAACAACAAATAGGGGCTATAGGTGATCTATAACCTGTCTCAAGAAGATCAATGGAGGCATGTAAGTTCCAGGGACAATCCGGCCGACGATGCCACGTGTGGGTTGCATAGAGAACAGTTCTGAAATTCCACCGGATGGATGAAACAAATGAAAGAGATGGAAACAGGTGCAACACCTTGTGAACCTGTTCTGGCAAAGGTGGACGAAAGAATATCTATCCCTCATGCAACAAAGGCAAACATGGGTCAATACAAGAAGAAGTTTAAACTAGTGCTGTCAGTTTAACACGTTATTAACGGCGTTAAGGCAAACCCATATTAACGCCGTACATTTTTTATCGTGAGATTAACACGTTTTTTTTTTTTTTTTTTAGATTGACATTCTTTTTGGCCTCGCAAACTGTGTAGTAGGCTAACGTTACGGTTTGAGTAAATGGTGAGCGCGATACGGCGAAATGGATGATAAAAAGCTCCCGAATGGAAAGTTTACTTTTAAAAGTTGTGTTGTGCAAAAGAAGCGAGCTTCACTGTTGTCTGAAAATGTCAACAGGCAGCTGGCCGAAAGCAAAGAAGTAGTAGGCTTACCTTTTATTGGTAACCTAACTGTTACGGTTCATTGTTTCTGAAATAAGAGGCCTGATTGCTATGTTCCTAGCTAACTTGAAAAAAAGAAAATATTAAGCCATGGTTTAACTGCACTATAGGCTGAGTCCTTGTTTACCTGAAATGTGCACTTTATAATTTTATTTTGTACCGCCCTGTTTGGCAATGTTGGTTTTCAATAATATAAAACATTTGCATAAAGCAAGCCAATCCACTTTTCCATGTTGATAAGGGCATTAAAATTAAAATAAAATGATGGAAAAAATAAATAAACGAAGGGACATTTAGAATAGATAAAAATGTGCGATTAATCGCGATTAATTTTGAGTTAACTATGACATAAATGCGATTTATCGCGATTAAATATTTTAATCGTTTGACAGCACTAATTTAAACATTAATAATGATACAGGAACACATGGCCCCTAGGCCGTGTGGGAAAGACCTTTATGGGGCCCGAAGTTCGGAATGTTTTAAACTAATGTCAAAACTAATATTCTGCAAAGGCCCACTGATCTGTTTACTCCTGGAAGCTGAACATTGAGCTTAAAGATGTCTGACTACCAAGCCCCTGACCAATATGCTCACATGTGGCCGGTATGTTGGGGCCATATTGAGGTGTTTTGAATTTAGCTAAGAAAACATATAATACAAGAGAAATTTTGAGTACGATCATGATATTTTGACTCATGGAATGAAATGAAACGGTTGACTTATCTTTGATTGTGTAGCCCAAATGAGACTGTGATTCCTCACTGACCTATTACTTACCTAGTGACCGTGTGTGATGTATATGATGCTCCTCCTGGATTCTACCACACTAGAGCGCCAATAATTAGGGACTAAGGTAGCCTTTAATTAGGTCATTGAAATGTTGTGGGTGAGATTTTGTTTGATTTTGTTTTACTTCCTTGTTGAGTTTATAGCTCAATAAATGACCTTTCAGGTATTTAGAACAGCCTGTTTTTCCTTGCGTGCTTTATGAAAAGTGTATGACGGCAACTCTCCACCTGAACTCTGGTGCCTAAATGGAATACTGGAATAATGGAATGGATTAGCCTCCAAAGGGAAAATATATTACAATCTTCCTCACCTTTGCCACCGTACTTAAGAGTGCTTTACCAACTCCTTTTCCTGTGAGGTAAAAAATAAAAAGATTGTCAGTTAACTTAAGAAAGTAGGCTACAGACTTGGAATGTATATCATACCTACATCAGTGCATACAGGCTGTTGAATAAAACAGCAAATATACTGTTCAGTTATAATGAAGAGCACTTGTTATACCCATATAACTCATATATACTTGGGATAATAGTCATAGCCACACCTCATACATTTACAATTTACAAATTCATATAATTGGAGGCTTTACCTCTGCATTCAGGCATGACATAGAAATCACCCAAATGCACCGCCCTCCCATTCCAAGTGCAATAGGCATTTGTAAAGAGAGTGTATGCAACTGCAGTCTGGCCTGAAGTGAGACAGAGAGACACACAGAGTTACAAACATCATTAACATACAAGGTGTCGCTATTAAATAATGAGACAGTTACTGCGGGTATAAGTATAATGAGTTTTCTCCATTACAATTAAATTACAGCATTAGTCTCATTATTTAATAGCCACACCTCGTACTCATAATGTAGAATAACATTACAATAGGCAGAAATAAAACATTTATTATCTAAACAGTATAAGTGTGTCTGTGTGTCTGTGTGTCTGTGTATAGTCCATTGATGTATAATCATCTCAGTGCTACTAGTCTGCCTCTGCATTTTGTATAGGAAGGTCCAACCTGAGGAATGACGCACCATACTATATTATTTCCATTTACAACTGTCATGGTGGTTATGCATGCAAATATATAGGCCTCAGGGTTTAGTTTGGCTTCAGTGTCATTTGTAAGTAACTTAATGCTAACAGAATGAGCCTGAATACATTTATACTTCCAAACAAATATGTTTATAAAAGACACATGCATATTTGACATTGTTTTTTGCCTTCATAAATTATAAAATAAATGTGTTTTCCCAAAATGACTCTTGTTATGTTACTTCATAATCATTACACTGAATGAACAGGCCTGAGAAAAAGTTGTGCTTCATCTGATTTACTGCCATGTCATAAACAATGCAATGACCTTCTGGAAACAGGGGTGGCCTCATGACTAGGCAGGATTACTTACAATCAATCAATCAATCAATCAATCAATTTATTTATTTGATCAAGAGGGACAGTGTACATTCATGAACATTAAAATGGAAATGCACCCAATTATAGCCAAAAGGCTAGTTTCCATTGACAGTCCCCCTGCCAGAGTGAAAAATAAAATGAAAATAA
Organism: Clupea harengus; assembly: GCF_900700415.2. Classification (NCBI taxonomy): domain Eukaryota; kingdom Metazoa; phylum Chordata; class Actinopteri; order Clupeiformes; family Clupeidae; genus Clupea; species Clupea harengus. Next base: position 26,303,617 of record NC_045159.1, read on the forward strand.
AATAAAATAAAATAAAATAAAATAAAATAAAATAAAATAGAATTCCAATATACAAGCTCCACTTAGTCCTTAACCATGGGTAGAAGAGAAAGAACAAAGTGGTAAACAAAAAATAATTCCACTGCTTACCCACTAATGATCACATTTTTAGTTATTTATCAACCATGTTTTGAGATTTCTTTTAAAGCATTCCATTCCCGGGCTGACTTAACTAAGAAAACCGACTGTCCAAATACACTTTTGTTAAAGGAATTTCACAGTCTCCTCTTGCTGCCCCTCGAGTAGCACTGGTTGCTGCTGTTCTAAACTTGACTAGGCTGCATAGTGGTGGTGGTGGTGGTGGTGGGGGGGCGGGGGGCAGGTTAAACCGGATTTTGAACATTAAACTGCAGTTCTTAAATGTGATCAGGTTGTCCCAACTTAAAAGTCTGTACTTATGGAAGACTGAACAGTGTTGGTGTGATTTAGGTTTTTTGTCAAGTATTTTGAGAGCCTGTTTGTAAAGAGACATGACTGGTTTAAGGGTAGTGGAGTTGGCAGTAGACCCCGGTGGGTAAGCAGTAGTTAATGTGAGCGAGAACATGTACATTTTAGCAGCCTCGGTGGACATGTGATTTCTAAGATGCCTAAAGTTGGCCAAGGTGAATTTAAAATTTTTGCATATTTTTTTACATGTTTTTTAAAAGTAAGTTGATTATCAATCAAGATACCAAGATATTTGTATTCCTTCACAATCTTGATTCTTTGATCAGAAAAAAAAACATCGGGTTCAGTGTGAGACTTGCTGGTTTTAGAAAAAAACATAGCAACGGTTTTGGAAGTGTTAAGCTGAAGACAACATTTGTTTAACCAGTCAGACACATCAAGCATGACCTTTGTAAGCCTAGCAGCGACCTCTACGTTATTCTTACCCCACCCAAAGATAACAGTGTCATCTGGTACAGGACTAGAGAGTTACAGGACTAGAGGTAGACAATCTAGATGATAGATATATTGCTTTTGCTTATTTCTTTCCCTAATATATACACCCAAGCCAAAATTCCTATTTCAAAGGAAAACCTACATACTTAATCTGATCTGGAAAGATGGCCTGGAAAGGGCTATCCAACTTAAAGAGATCAATGCTGACAGAATGTTCCTAAGGCAGTAGAACCCTGGCACATAATCAACAGTTAAGGGAATGGACCGCACCCAGTCAAGACAAGGCAGGATTACTTATTACAGGGATGACTGATTTCTTTGATAGCGACCCTTGCTCAAAGATTTCCATGTACAATTCTAGACATTCAAATAATAAGGTTTTGCCAAAGCATCTGGAAACATGTCTTTAAGATGTTCAATGATTTTGCATCAAGCTGAGATAGTAAGAGTTTCCCTTGCAGATCACTTCATCTGTAGTTAAAGCAGCAATATGGAGGTCTGTTCCAAAACTAGTAAGCTAACTACCTAAAAGGCATGCAAAAACCTTGAAAACGCAAACAACAGCCCAGCTGACACTGATAGAAGCTTGCCAACACACGAAATGTGTCCAATATCATTGCCAATGTCATGCGTGTGAAAGCTTTTCTTCCATTTTTGCAGGTTGTGCCAGCCGGGACACAGAACCACATAGGGTATTTTCTGGATGACACAGGTGTTTATCTGTCCCTCACATGACCTTATGCTATCAAAATGAATGTGAGGATGGTACCAAAACTAGTTGCCTATAAAACCATACCTCAAAAAGTGTCAAATTGTTGCATAGTGTTACTTTAACAGCCTTTCAAAGAAGACCTTATAAATCAATGTTGCCACCAGTTTCCGAAAAAACAAAATGACATTATCATAATATATAGAGTACCATAAATGTGCTCTCAAATCAGGATGTTCTAACAACACATAACTTCTGGTAAACTGACTCCTGGTCAATTGTATGTAGGCCACCAAGTCACTACTTTTGCATGACATTTTTAATGAACTGAGTCAGATGTTTGCATAGTTGGTATGTAATAAATCAAAACACCAAGTGATATTAAAATGAGCAGAGTGTAGAGTTGTCAATGATAAGGCCATTCAAGCGTGATAAGCACATGCAAGGAACATAATGTGCAGACATAACACACTGAAGACATACTCAAGCTGACACAGTTGTTTAATCATCTCATTCTAACTGAAGATGCTAAGAACAACTGAGTCACCGCAGCAGCGGAAAGACACCTGGGTTTCTTTTACATGACTTCAGTCTGAGCACGGAATGCACTACGTGGTCCAGATGCTTCTTTAAATACCCTCACCTAAAAAGTATGAACCCAACCCAATTCTCATTATTGCATGCACCGATTGCATTAGTGGTGTGGTCCATCATTCAGTGTAAGACCACAGACTGGCAGTCAGTGTGATTTGGGGCTCCAGTGCTTCTGAGAGAAGAGAATGCTGTCAGATTTACCTTTGTGAGTCTTACAATGTTCTGGTACTTCTGCAATGAGGCACTGAAGGAAAGGGGTTTCACAGAATAGGTCCTGCCCCAACTCTGAAATGAAGGCAAACAAAATTCAAAGTAGTTTTGTGAAATATGTTTTAAATATATTAAAATTTCTATTCAGGGGGGAAATCATTCAGTAAAATTGACAGCAGTGGTCTGAGCCAGTAAAATATTTACCTTCACTGGATATCTCCAACTCAGGTGACTTTCCAAGAAGAGACAGCTCCTGCACACAAGTGGAAACAAAGTAACGTTTTGTAACAGCATCAAAAATTAATAACAGGAGCCCTGAAATATATTAAAAGTTGCTAACCGTGACCATTCGGAAAACATCTTTTAAGTCTTCTGGTTTGGGAGGTCGAATACTGAAATCCATTTTAAAACTACTAAACTACACTTAGTCTATGCACGAGGGGTAGGCTACAGTAGGCCAACATGACAGCAAATTCACCGGTCATCTTTTGCACTCTTACGACCCCGGAAGAACCTCTCAAGAGTCAATACGTCACCACATTTACGCAAATGTCAGCAGTTTGGTTTCTGGTGTGGTGTAAAAAAAAGTTCAGTTGTCAAGAATTTATCAAATAAATTAGGGAATGGACAGGCTTTGGTTTATTGGTTCTGGAGAACCAATCTTTTATAAGACGCGCACATACTGTTCGCGTAACTATCGGTGCGTATTGATACTCTCGAACATGCGATTCACAGAGTCCTTGCACACATCTTCATGCTGGCTTAGCTTCGCTGTAGGTTCAAAGGACAATTCTTGCGTTTTCTAAGAGGTCTGTAATTGTATTATCTCCACAATGGATTTCACTATTCGGGCCGCTACACCAGAAGATTGTAAAGACATATCTCGGATGATAATAGTAAGTTAAATAGCAAAGAATGGACACTATGAGTTCATGGGACGAATGCACGCCAATGAAGATTTGATAGAAAGTTTCCCCTAACACATATTTTTTCTGAACTTTCAGGAATTGTCAGACTATGAAAAAATGGCCGATCAAGTCAAGATATCTCATGAAGGTGTCAGTTTATCCCTTTTATAATTACTTTTATTTTAAGCAATGCATGCTCACATTTAGGCTAAAAAACAGTGGTTTGAGAGATGAAAAGCAAAACAGTAAAACGTAGGCCTACATAGTCAAGTTTTGTGGTTTTGTGTCTCATTTGTCCAGAGCTGAAACGGGACGGCTTCTGTCAAAATCCTTTCTATCAGTGTCTCATTGCAGAGGTGCCCGAGGAACACAAAACTAAAGATGGTAACTATGAGCAATATTCCACCTGTGAGCATCTAGGCCTGAAGGGGGACTGAAGAACCACTACAATAGATTCACTCCTGCTTATATTTCCTATGGTCAATCCAACAAGGTGTTACATTTCACTGAATTGGTGAAATTACATTGATAAATCAGATTATTTTCAATAGGCTATTTGTTCATGGTATATAATTGAAATAAGCTTAATCATGCAAGGTGTCAAAATGCACCGAGACTGGGTTTTTCTGTGCTTCTTTCTTGCTAGAGAGCTCTCTGGTTTGTCACCTGAATGAGCTTACAATCTTCCCGTCAGTTAACCTCAGCTGCCCAGTTGTGCTCTTAACAGAGTGGTACTGTTGAGCTGGTGAATCCCAGGGATCAGTAAAGAGAAACAATGAAGGCATTATATTTAGTCAAAAAGCACAGGCAAAACCACCATTTAAATGTATTATTCAATCAAATGTTGGCCCATAATTCAACTGTAAGAGGCTTTATAAATTATAAATAGAATGGCTTTATCCATAAGTGTGCCCTGGGGAATCAAAAATACACACAGGACAGGCCTGTCATTTTATAGAGTTATGGCCTCTCTGTTTCCCTCTTACACCACGTATCACACCACGGTTCTTTGTAGGTTGTTTAATTATATACTAGGTATGCATCCAAATGTGCATGCCTTTAAGATTCAGAGCTCATTTAATGCTTCACTTTCTCTATCATTGTTTTTGCAATGGCATACATTAACTAGTTTGTGATGAGCACACAAGTGCAAGATGACTGTGGGAGGCAGACAGGAAGTCAGCAACCTCATTCAGATGGTGACAGGCCACATACTAGCAAAGTTTGTCACCTTGGCAACCATTAGCATGAGAGGACTACAATCCTTTTTAATATGTTTTGAACTAGTTCTAACAGGCCTGGCCCTCACACTTAGTGTGGATGTGTGGAATGATGCATCCTCTGCATCTCAACACAAACTTCCAGGCTGAATGAACATCTTATGAAGTAGTTCAAATGGATTGAAATACAGAACTCTTGATCGGAGATTATGATATCCTTACATCTTTGTGAATTCACATGCAGGACACGTCAACGTTGGCTACGCCCTATTCTTTTATACCTATAGCACATGGAAAGGCAAGTGTGTTTATATGGAAGATCTGTACGTCATGCCAGAATTCCGAGGTAATACTTTTTTTTTGCAAATTATGTGTATAATCCATTTCAAGTGTGTGTGTGTGTGTGTTTGTTTGTGTGTGTGTGTGTGTGTGTGGGTGTGTCTGTTTACACACCTGGTTTGTAAAAGCTACTTTCCTTCCTCTTTCCCAGGTAAAGGGATTGGAAAAGCACTGATGAGCTCAGTGGCCAAAGTAAGTAGTTTGCTTGTCAAATCTACGATCTTAATACAGAGTATAAACTGCCATTTTAATGGGGACTCCAGAAGGCCTATATATGCTGTATCAGTGTTTGTCTGAGGATATATTTGTTGAGATAATAATGTGAGAGTTAAGCAGTCTCAGTAGGGGGCAGAATTTGAAAAGGTGGATACCTTTTCATTGATTTCATCGATTTCATTGAAATAGACTTCTGCTAAAGTTTATGTGATCTGTTTGCACTATGACTCGTGACATACAGTTCTGTAGGAACATATCCAACCAGTACAGTAACTAAGAGACAACTATTTACATTAGTCCATAAAGGTCCATAACGGATCCAAAGTGACCCGTGTCTGGTTCTCAGACGAGGTCCCTAACTGATTCAAAGTGACCTGTGTCTGGTTCTCAGACGAGGTCCATAACTGATCCAAAGTGACCCGTGTCTGCACAGGTTCCCAGACGAGGTCCATAACGGATCCAAAGTGACCCGTGTCTGCACAGGTTCTCAGACAAGGTCCATAACTGATTCAAAGTGACCCGTGCCTGCACAGGTTCTCAGACGAGGTCCATAACTGATTCAAAGTGACCCGCGTCTGCACAGGTTCTCAGACGAGGTCCATAACTGATCCAAAGTGACCCGCGTCAGGTTCTCAGACGAGGTCCATAACTGATTCAAAGTGACCCGTGTCTGCACAGGTGGGCAAGGAGCAGCAGTGTGCCCGGTTGCAGCTGTCCGTTTTGGACTGGAACACTCCCTCAATGGACTTCTACATCGCCAGGGACGCTCAGGACCTCACCAAAAGCGAAGGGTGGCACCTACTTCGCTTCGATGGGGCAGCGCTAGACAAGCTGGCAGAGGAGGCCCCCAAGAAGTAATCCTTGAACAATCTTGGCTGTGATGATTTGTAGTGACTGTTTGTGTTTATAATGACTGTGATTGTGTGTATGGTCAGTCATGATCCTCTCATACATTACATCATTGTTAGTTACTGTAAGTTGATTTTCACCGTTTATTGCCATTCCTCTGGTTATTTGGAATATGATTTTCTTGACCCTCTGGGTGGGAATTATTTTTTCTATAAAATATCTGCGACTACACAGACTTAGACTGTGCCACGAGTACACTTGATTGCCTTAGTAGAATCTAATATTGCACAATGTGATATTTATGCACGTTACCAAGTCAACAGCCTTAAATGTACTGCAAGTGCAGTTATAAATTAAAACATTTTGTCCTGTATTGCATATGGGCAGGTAGTGTGTCTTTTTAACCGTCCACACTTGAACATAAGATCTACCAACTGTGTAATCAGCATTGTGCAATTGCTTAAAGTCGGGGCACACCGACAATTTAAGTCTGAGGGTGGAAAAATGATGCAGCCCATCATTTCATACTGCCATGTCTGTTAACTGTACTTGACCTTTTCCTTGCGGATATGTCTGGGTCATCTGTGTGTGGGTTGTTTATATGCTTCTTGTTTATTAGACTATTAAGAGCAGTTATGATTTATTTGCCATCAATTCTGTTCACACATCCCTCCCTGAAAGTACACAACCATGCTTTCTCAGTCGGTGTACCAAGATAACATCTTTTATATGTACTGAATTATTAGTCCAATGTGATTTGAGATCATTTGTCCTGTGTGGGTTGTGTAATACAGTTTTCTGTGTTAACAGCGCCCCCAAGTGGCACTGTTGTAGTGTGTCAGCTTTATCCAGTGAAGCTGGCGCACTAGTTATTTGTAAACAACAGTAAGTATTTGTAAATAACAATAATAAATAACAGTTATATACAGTCATTGGCTTTACATGTTCACGTCACTTGTTACTGTGCCAAAAGTGCAGTTTACTACAACGTAAGGAGCAATAGCTGTTAAAATCTAAAAGTTAAAGTTTTCACATTTCTATTGAAACTTTAGCAGTTTGGTTTCTTGTGTGGTGTTATCAATCGTAATAAAAGTTCAGCTATCAAGAATTAATCAAATTAACTAGGGAATGGACAGGCTTTGGTTTATTGGTTCTGGAGAACCAATCTTTTATAAGACGCGCACATACTGTTCGCGTAACTATCGGTGCGTATTGACGCTCTTGAACATGCAATTCATAGAGTACTTGCACGCATGTTCTTAATGCTGGTTGGGCTTCTCTTCAGGTCCAAAGGACAGTTCTCGCGTTTTCTAGGAGGTCTGTCATGGTATTATCTCAAAATGGATTTCACTATTCGGGCCGCTACACCAGAAGATTGTATAGACATATTTCGGATGACAAGAGTAAGTTAAACAGCAAATAATGGACACTTTGAGTTCATATGCCGAATGCACGCCAATGAAGTCAAATCAAATCATAAATCAAATCAAACTTTTATTTGTACAGCGCACTTCATACCAGGAAGTAACACAGTGCGCAATGTAAATCTGAATGAAGTGTAGATAATGGAATGAATACGTTTCCCCTAACACATCTTTTCTCTGAACTTTCAGGAATTGTCCGAATATGAAAAATTGTCCGATCAGGTCAAGATATCTCTTGAAGGTGTCAGTTTTTCCCTTTTATAATTACTTTTATTTTAAGCAATGCATGCTCACGTTTGGGCTTAAAAACAGTGGTTTGAGAGATGAAAAGCAAAACAGTAAAACGTAGGCCTACATAGTCAAGTTTTGTGGTTTTGTGTTTCATTTGTCCAGACCTGAAACGGAACGGCTTCTGTCAAAATCCTTTCTATCGGTGTCTCATTGCAGAGGTGCCCGAGGAACACAAAACTAAAGATGGTAACTATGAACAATATTCCACCTGCGAGCATCTAGGCCTGAAGGGGGACTGAAGAACCACTGCAATAGATTCACTCCTGCTTATATTTCCTATGGTCAATCCAAAGGCGGCCTCGCACAGTTAATGGTAATAAGTTGCAGCCAGCAACGGTATGGGTGTTAAATTTCACTGAATTGGTGAAACAACATTGATAAATCTAATGATTTCCAATAGTCTATTTGTTCATGGTATAAAATTGAAATTAGATTAATCTTGCAAGGTGTTTTCAAAATGCACCGAGACTGGGTTTCTTGCTGTGCTTCTTTCTTGCTAGAGAGCTCTCTGGTTTGTCACCTGAATGAGCTTACAATCTTCCCGTCAGTTAACCTCAGCTGCCCAGTTGTGCTCTTAACAGAGTGGTACTGTTGAGCTGGTGAATCCCGGGTGTCAGTAAAGAAAAACAATGAAGGCGTATTATATTTAGTCAAAAAGCACAGGGAAAACCACCATTGAGATCTATGCTTCAATCAAATGCAGGCCCATAATTAAACTGCAAGAGGCTTTATAAACTATAATTATAATGGCTAGCCTCCATTAGCATCAGACGACTACAATCCTATTTAATATGTTTTGAACTAGTATGTGGTATTGCAGTATTATTAGTTCTAACAGGCCTGGCCCTCACACTTAGTGTGGATGTGTGGAATGATGCATCCTCTGCATCTCAACACAAACTTCCAGGCTGAATGAACATCTTATGAAGTAGTTCAAATGGATTGAAATACAGCACTCTTGATCGGAGATTATGATAACCTTACATCTTTGTGAATTCACATGCAGGACACGTCAACGTTGGCTACGCCTTATTCTGTTATACTTATTGCACAATCAAAGGCAAGTGTGTTTATTTGGGAGATCTGTACGTCATGCCAGAATTCCGAGGTAATCATTTTTTTTTTCAAATTATGTGTATAATCTATTTTAAGTGTCTGTGTGTGTGAGTGTTTACGCATCAGGTTTGTAAAAGCTACTTTCCTTCCTCTTTCCCAGGTAAAGGGATTGGAAAAGCACTGATGAGCTCAGTGGCCAAAGTAAGTAGTTTGCTTGTCAAATCTACGATCTTAATACAGAGTTTAAACTGCCATTTTAATGGGGACTCCAGAAGGCCTATATATGCTGTATCAGTGTTTGTCTGAGGATATATTTGTTGAGATAATAATAATGAGTTAAGCAGTCTCACTAGTGGGAAGAGTTTGAAAAGGTGGATACCTTTTCATTGATTTCATCGATTTCATTGAAATAGACTTCAGCTAAAGTTTATATGATCTGTTTGCACTACGACTCGTGACATACAGTTCTGTAGGAACATATCCAACCAGTACAGTAACTAAGAGACAACTATTTACATTCTGTACACTGGAATGCAGAGAGCTGGGTACTGTCAGCTTCTGGTTCTCAGACGAGGTCCATAACTGATTCAAAGTGACCCGTGTCTGCACAGGTGGCCAAGGAGCAGCAGTGTACCAATTTGCAGCTGTCCGTTTTGGACTGGAACACTCCCTCAATGGACTTCTACATCGCCAAGGGTGCTCAGGACCTCACCAAGAGTGAAGGGTGGCACTCACTTCGTTTCCACGGGGCAGCGCTAGACAAGCTTGCAGAGGAGGCCCCCAAGAATTAATTCAGTTCATTTTGTCCTGTATGGCACAGGGGCAGGTAGTCTGTCTTTTCAACCGTCCACACTTGAACATAAGATCTACCAACTGTGTAATCAGCATTGTGCAAGTGCTTAAATTGGGGCACACTGTGGATGACTGATACAGACAATTAAAGCTTGAGGGTGGCAAAATGATTCGGTCCATCATTTCATACTGCCATGTCTGTTAACTTTACTTGACCTTTTACTTGCTGATATGTCTGGGTTGTCTTTGTGTGGGTTGTTTTGTTAGGACATCACTACCTGAAAGTACATTAATACACAACCATGCTTCCTCAGTCGGTGTTTCAAGATAACATCTTTCATATGTACTGAATTATTAGTCCAATGCGATTTGAGATAATTAAATGTTTCCTGTGTGGGTTGTGTAATACAGTTTTCAAGTGGCACTGTTCTAGTGTGTCAGCTTTACGCCTGGCTCACACTATTGCATTGCAATCTGTTGATCCGTTAACGATAACGGATCCCCATTCACTTTGAATGGGGTGACGTCATCCTTTGCCGAACTGAATTGTGGCTCAGTTGCGTTCGGTTGTGTTCCGTTGCTTGCACCGAAAGTTGAAAAACGTTCAACTTTTCGAGAGGCAATGCATGCGTCAGCCAATCAAATTGCATTTCATGCAAATACGGCAGCACAGGCGCTAGCCAATCAGATCGCGTTTATGCTCTAAAGAGCGGTGTGATTAGTTTGTTGACCTGTCAATCTCACTATAACGTCTCCGTTATCAACACAACCCCATGCGCCAGACACGCCCTCTGTCATCCATTGGATCAACGCATTGCAACGCAACAGTCTGAGCTAGGCATTGTCCAGTGAAGCTGACACACTAGTTATTTGTAAACAACAGTAAGTATTTGTAATTAACAATAATAAATAACAGTTATTTACAGTCATTGGCTTTACCTGTTCACGTCACGTCACAAAATTGCAGTTTACTACAACGTATTCATAACTCCCACAGTCTATGCCTCACTAGCTTCACAATAACCATATTCACGATAAGACTTCTATATGAGAACTTGGCACACAAATAGTAATTCCAGCTGAAATATTTATGAGGGAAACTCAATCTTCATGTGCTTAGCTACAGTTTTCAATATTAATTTTGTTTTGACCATTTGCACACAACACTACATAGAGGCTTTAAAAACACAATTAGAAGACAAAGTTTATGATAAAACAGACCATTACATACATTTTACAAAAAAATAGCTATGCTGTTCCAATGGAAATCTAGAGATGTTGAGTGTAGATTGACTCTACCTCTGCTTTTCTTCAAGATGACTAAAAATTTCATATAATTAATTTCATAATATTTCTTGTATGAATGAGAAGTTAGCAAGCAGCACCACTGTTGACAGTCCTGTATGTTCCTTAGAGTATTGCACTGTAGATAACATCAATGTAACGTCTCAGACTTTTCCCTGGCACTAGGGCATGTATATACCTAGATGTTGACATATTTAACAGTTTTTGTGTCAGATATTTGTTCTCTGAATTTGAAAACACACAACTAAATCGTCCCTGCATTCTCATTATAGGCCACATATATATATACATATATATATATGAAGCCAAAATTAGCTTTTGAAGATTTAAAAATTAGCTGACGAAAAATGTAAAGCTACCATGAAAAATGATAAAATACAAGATCATACATCAGTCGACCTGAGCTGCCATTTCCGATGCATTAATATTCTTAACTGATAGAGACATTGAGTTACTAAGTGGTTTGTACCATCTGTGCACATATCTGGGCTTGCACTTAACCAAGAATAACTTCTCAGAAGAATTAGATAGTTTCCATTGCAGGCTTCATACGCTAGCCTTTCTGGGACACGAGGCTTTTGGACTTGTGTAGGTAAACAACTGAGTATTGGTTAGCCAAATTTTCATCTTGATGAGCTCTTCCTCCTCCCTCACACGTATGCATTCATTTCATACTGACTGCATGTGCTTTGTGATTGAGATCTGCCGATCTTGTGAGATCTTGTGAGGGGCTGGGATGGAAGCGTTCTACAGAAGAAAAAAGAAGAGAAAATAATAATGGGAAAATGGAACACGCGTGTCTGTTGTATTCACAACATATGGATGGACACACACATTATGTTTTCTGACGTTCCCAGGTTGCAGGCCCATAGCAAAAGGAATCCGCCACATAGAGCAAGCAGGGCTGAACTCCAGCCAATGTATAGGCCATTTCCGATTTCATACCTGCATACATACAATACAGACGTCACACAGCACATCATCACCAACTTCCACATTCTGCTGTGTTTTTTTCACAAGGTAATTACTATTAATTGTTAGTAATGTTCATATAATTTGATTATCATTTTTGTTATTATTGTTATTGTTATTGTTATTATTATTAGTAGTATCTATTTACGTAATATTACAAATAAGCAGCCATATTCAGATAGCAGTAAAATTAACTTTGGAAAGGATGATCTTAGAAAGAGAAGAGGTTTCAGGTTCAAAGTTTCTAAGAAAAGAATGGTTGAGATTATGATAACTCACTTAATTCCTGGATAGAGTGGGTCAAAAAACTCTTGAGTGATATTAAAGGCATACCAAGAAACTCCAACAATTGTGGATAGGCCTGTTTAAAAAGACAAAATGAGTCACTTCTTGGTAAATAGCTAACAAGCATTTCATGGAAAAGTTTTTCTCATCTGGCCTTACCCTGCAATAGGAAGCATAGTCCACCAAGAGTCACGATCCTGCCTTTAAAGGTGTAATTATCTCCTCCCACCTTTGAGCATTGCATACCAAACAGGGTTGAGGTTATCCCAAAAGTCCCCAACACTATGGCCGCAATCATAAATGCACGACATGCCTGAATATAACCTTGGCAACAAGCAGACAAAAAAACACATTACAAAGCAACGCACATGTTCTTATCCCCTCTATGTTGTATGCATGTAAAATTAAATATATATGGCCTATCTATAATTCCTTAAGTGGACATCAAGCCGTGAATCTTGACAAGTAGCTGGCATTCGGAGATTTTCTTTCTTCAGCCCCGGTTAATACCCCAATTTGAGCGGTCTGTCACAACGTAACAGAATGTCAGTAAAAAAAGGCCGCTATGTTGTAATTTTGTACATTCAAGTAACGGAGGCAAGCCTAATCAGAGAGGGTTTATTGGAAAATACTTGGAAATACTAGTGTTTAATTGGCTGACAGGTCTCTCTTTAATTTATGGGGTTACAATGTCAAATTAAAAAGCTAGCTCACACTGTCAGTTAATGTGAGGAAATAATGTGCAGATTTTTACCTGTAAAGTAGTTGAAGCTGAAGCACAAACATCGTCTTATACTAAGCCAGGTGTGTAAATGTCTATAGGAGTGACAAGTTACGTTAATGCATTCAGCTATTCTAAATTTGCAACCGCACCGTTTGCTAACATTAGCATGTTTGCCTCCTCTTGGCTAGGGACACAAAATTAGCCTTAGTGTTGTGTTAGCTAGCAAAAAAGTTTTATATTTATTGGTCTTGTAATAATAATAATAAATATAAACTTTATTTGTATATAAAAGTTACATAGTCCTACAAACAGTCACAAATTTTATGTTTTATGACCAATTCAATATTTTTTTTTTTTTTTATTGAGCATGTCATCTATTTATAGGTACCACAGCTTTTGCAAAACAAAACTTTAGGCAAAGTAAAGATCTGATATCAAATCTTCAGTTTATAAAATTGTCAGATTTAGGATTAGGAAATTAGGAATTAGGAAAGATTTAGATGTGTCACACACACATTACACATGACAACCGTTTGAAAAGAAAACGTGTGGAAGCACACTGGTCGGGCATTTTAGCATAACTATTGTGCATTTTATGACAAAAGCACAACATTTGGTTAAGTAAAAGTAAAGTACTCAGCACAAGTGTGTATACAAAGTGATTTACATTGACTGGGAATCGAGCCCAGATTAAATGCTTGCTTTTTAAGCATCAATGCTAATCACCATACCAGAGTGGGCATGAATTGTATGGGGGCACTGAAAGTTAATGAACTATGACACGGATCCATAGCAATATTGTCACGTCTTATCGTCTTATGGCAAATTCATTTTGATGGCATATGGTCAATGGGAAGGGACAGATTAACATATCGGTCATACCCAGTAGCTGTTCAGGTTATTATCTAGGCTATGTAATTTTGTGATCTGTGCCAAAAATGCATCAGTTAACAAGCTAGCTAGCTTATATGTGCTGTCGTCTGTTGGCTTTTAGCAAGCTATAGCTTGCAAGTTTTAGACAAAAACTCCTTATACAAATATAATTGTTTCATAGCATCTTCTTAACTTTGAACACAGATTTTCTCCTTTCCAATAAAACCATCAAGGCCATCAAAATGGATTGTCTGCTTGAAAGGCATACTTGTTATATGCGTAGCTTGTAAGGTGTGAAGGGACTTTTATTTTTAAATGAGATTGAGATGAAGACATGAGAACCAGAGAAGAGAACCAGACGGCCATTTCTCAAAATGTAGGATGTGTTTAAATATATACTTATGTTATTTTGAACTCTTATATAACCATATAATATGACATCAAATTTTTTGCCATTTAGAAAAAGGATCGCCATGGCTCCTGGGGGCCCCATTTGAAGCGTCTCCATTTCTAAATCTATTTTAGGTTTTCTACAAAAAACACAATTGTTCTGAAATTTGAATTTGAACTGCCCCACTAAAGTAGCCTGCATTATAAACCAAATCCAAACCCGTCCTTCCTTCCTTCTCTAATTTTTTGCAGATTTGAATGCTTTCATTTTGTGCCATGTTCAGCCACACCCATATTTAATGTTGTCTGTTCTGTCATTCTTTTATTTCCCAGTGACGTTACTTGTAAATCGCTTGTTTGCCTATGTTGGATGCATTTTAAATCTGATGGAAAAGGGGAGAGATGTCAATCACTCAGGTGACACAGGGCGCTGTAACAGACTTGAACCAACTGTTAAATATGGTCATGCATATAAAAACATGAACCTGCATATAAATAACTGCACATTCAAGAAGGCTGACAATATGAGAATCTTGAAATATGTTTTTTTTTGTACAAACTGTACTTTGTAATAGTTGTCAATAGAATTCCATAATTCCTTCAAATTTGCTTAGTGCTTAGCCATTTTTGACAATTTAGAACAAAAATGTTTTTGTTGGATTTGTCACATTAAGATATACAGTACAGGAACGCTATTACATTTTTTGCAATGGCCTTAAAACAAACCTGTTTCCATAAATAACTTATCCATTTGAATGTTCATTAAAATGTAAAGACTTCCTCGCATTTTATAAATTAAACTGATCTATGCATAGAGAGTTAGAATCACTTTAGCTGAAGTTCAAAACTAAAGTCAAGAATATGGAAACATAGATTTTTTTGAGCTATTGGCCTTTCAATATGCTGTCAATGAATGACCAAATTAGAAATATTGTATTTTAATAGGCCTAGGGTTAGACAACTATAATTAACAGTATCTTTGAATTAGCATTCTGAATTATCATCAAACAAGCATCAACAGCAGAACAACCGGATAAGCAACATCAATCACTCTTAAAATGCTTATGGCACAGGAAAATATATGGATATTTACATTGTTACAAAATGACATTGTTACACTCTTACCAGGAAGTGCCAGCAGCGACTGGAAATCATGGCAATTATAGATTCCAGTTGAATCGCTAGCGCATGACATCCATAGATTTCCATAAATCGTGGAGGTAGTGATGACACTACCATCTGTGGTCGACTCTTTCCAATATTGGTCCTGCAAGGATATGCCAACCGTCGCCCAACTCAGAAAGCCCAGACAAAGAGCCGCTACTTCTAAAATGTCTCTCATCTTTTTTTAATCTAGGTATTGAATCCTCAAGCGTACATGGCGAAATTCACATCGATAAAAAACCTTGAGGTGAGTTTTTATTAGTATGATTCAAAGGTTCGATCACAGTGAATACCAGGGAGGATCTCTGGCGGCCTGATCTGAGGGGCCATCATCGCTGACACCCTCGATTGTTCCCCTAAAACACTCAATAGGTTTTCTGCCGAGTAGAGTATATATCAGTAGTTGATGTCTATCAAATATTTACTAAGTTAACGATTGAGCAGGGAGGCTGGGACAGCATTTTCCTCGAAACTGTACTCGCATTTATAACAGGGCAGTTAGGGCTATCATACAAGACTCACTGTTCATTATCCTCGAAACTGTACTCAAACGCATTTATAACAGGGCAGTTGGGGTTATCATACAAAACTCACTGCTCAAAAATGATAAGCCATTTCACAAAAACATATGTGGATGCATATTTATTGGCCTTTATGCAACATCTCCAATAAGAGTGCCGTTCAAGTACAATGATATGAGGGAATGTTACCTAAGGTGATGCATTTTTGCCAATGATGCATTTGGCCAATCCCTGCTAACTAGATCCAATATTACCATGCTGCCTTCTTGAGCCCAGCTAGAGACATACCAATGCAATACAACATAACCTCTGATTTCATTTAACCTGCTATTTCATTGCCTGCTTTGACATTGTAGATATTTTGTCAATAAATTATGAAATCTCCATTCGGTATCATTTGACAATATGATACATTTTCAGGGCTGTGTGCGAAGGTTCTGATTGGTCCCGGCAGGGTCACACTGTGTCATTAGACTCTATGAGCCCTGATCATTTAAGTGTACAGTATTGTCTCTGCACCTTGGATCAAAGCCTACATTTGCAAAGATCACTGAGTGCATTTGGTCGTAAAACTGCCTTGAGACCCAATAAATGTGTTCATTACTCTAATCTTGCCAATGGGGTACAAATTCCATGACAACGTCATCCAAAGCAATCTATTAGATCGATAAATGTAACATGGCCACGTGAAAAGGTGAAATCCCCTCAAAAAAGGGCGTTTCACGCATGTTGCCCTGCAAGAGACTAGGGGCCTCATTTACTAACAGAATTGCGCCCATTTCAGGCGTAATTTCTGCACAAATAGCGGGTAAAGAAATAAAACCGTGTTTACAAAGGCGGCCCACTTGAGTAAAAACGCAGATTGTCCGCTGCTGGGAGGGTATAAGGGAAAGTGGGTGTTCGTCGCAAAGAGATGGGAAGAGGTGCGTAAAGTGCGCCTAATTATGTATTAGTAACGAAACAAGAGGTGTTTTAGCATGACATATCAGCTGCTAAATGAAAACTAGTGCGTGCGAGAAATTTGACACAATTCATTAAAAAAAAAAATACAAACATCAGAAATGTTATTTGTTTGAATGTTTATATTTGATATATCATTTAATATAGGCATATACAAAATTGTCCCACCAGCAGCTAGTCTTACCCAGAATAGCCGCTCAATGTTTGGTTTAAACCAGTGGTTCTCAAAGTGGGGGGCGCGAACACTCTCCAGGGGGGGCGCGATGTCACAGACCGAGAAAGAAAAAAAAAACGCCGACCTGTCACTGGTTAGTGAAAGCTCCCTCAGTAGCGAAATGCAAGGGGCTGGACTGACCCAAACAAATCAAATACTGTTTTGCTCCTGATCCACCAATCAAAACGGAGTATTATCATTTCAACGCGAGTAGCACCTCCGCTTCCGAGTATAAAAACAAAACGCAGGCATGGAGGTAAGCGCTCACCCTGAGACGACACTTTGCAGAGTTTGTTCAATTTCTCTTGTTTCCTCTATCATTCAGATATTCATTGCTTTATAAACAGTATTTTTAAAGACTCACTCCTTCCTTAGTAATACCTTACTGCACTTGCAGTAGGTCTATTCGTAGCCTATTCTAAGGAGTAATTTGCTCCACAATCTTTTAGAAAAGCTCGTAGCCCCGAGAGCTAGCCTAGCTAGCTACCTTTTCCAACTACAGCTAGCCCTTTTCTCCTTAACACCTAGCCTACCTTTACATTTTTTGATCATCCACCGCAACAAATAAAACACCAGCACTTGAATACTATTTTGTGCTGTCCCTGTCTACATTGTGTACAGTTCGTTTGGTTAGGAATCATTGCCTAGCACAGCCTTATCCATTGTTCGTGTGCAAGTCGTTCACAACCACACATACAAGAACACGACGTTGAAATTAGAACTTTATTAACTTCATACACTGTATCAGCAAACAAACACAACATGGACAAGTTTCTGATTCGTAAAAGTCAGAAAGAGAAGCCTGTGGACTTCTTTAAACATAAACGTGATGGCCTCCAGCAACAATGAACCACCATGTCCAAGCATAGCACTATCTCCAAGCAGTGTCTGGAGCATCTTATGTAGTTGCTCATAGAATTGCTAAGCTTGGCAAACCCCATACAATTGCCGAAACACTGATTTTGCCGGCCACGCAACACGTTTAGAATAATGATAGGTATTGTGCTGAGTTTAGCTCCTATGTCAAATTACACTGTATCACGCTGAATATCAGAAATCAGTTTGGGTCCTATTTCAATGAGGACTACCGTTCATTCGCCTGAGTTCGGGATCCATTTCTCTGCTCAGCAGATGAGCTGTCACTAGACATGAAAGAGCAGCTGAAGAGTGACAGTAGACTTAAGCATCTCCCCTCTTTCGTCATTCTTTTTTTTGTAAAGATCACAAGAGGCCCATAATAATAACAGTATCCTAATGATAGCAATAATACCACTTATTATTATTATGATAATAATAATAATACAATAATAATAATTGGTCGATAATCATTAATTATAATAATACCTACTATTACTGATAATAATAATAACAATAATAAAAATAAATAGTTATAATAATTGTCTGTATGGGCCTAACAATAACAATAGCCTAACCTTGACATGTCAGGCCTATCAATAACAATACACTATCTATCTATCTATCTATATATGGTGGTGTAGTTGAGGGCGGTGGCGGCGGGCCGCGGGTGGATGGGGGGGCCCCAACTACCCCTAACCAGCTTTGGGGGGGCCCAGCTTGCAAAAGTTTGAGAACCCCTGGTTTAAACCGTATTCTTTGCCATTCCCACCCATCGTTCAAGCACACCGAGTACAGTGCTCGCCTTCTGCGTAGGAGTAACGCGTATCTACTCAGGAAAATAACTTGTACCTAAAGTACACTAACTAAACTAAGTAAATTGTAGAGACAGAGCAGCATATTCATTTCACCTTCCATGTTTATTTTGACGTTATAGCCTCTCGAGCGCAAGCTACCCCCAGTGCCATGGCAACCAAACGTCCCTGTCCACAATAAACGCATGTTCACAAAGAGTGTCCCTTTCCTAACATTAGATGGAATGTTGAAGAAGTAATGCTGGCATCACGGTGTAAAAAGGATGAAATAACAATCACAGAATTTAAGGCACCTGCCCTCAGGGCCGGAGTGGGGCCACTTTTCAGCCCGGGAATTTCAGGCCCAAGACCGGCCCACTTTTTCCATGGTAGTGGAAATTGGATAAATGAAGCAACAGTTCAGCTCTTACTATCCTGTAGTTTTTTTTTTATTAATACCATGGTTCAACAAATAATGTAAAGGTTAAATAATAATCCACTTAAGCTGAGAAGTTAACACAAAATATTCCACTATTCCACAAGGATAAATAAATAAATAAAGCATTTGAAACTAATGTTTACAACTCACAGTACAGTATACAGTTACATTGCGAGTAGCACCAACAGCATCTACAGCATCAGTAACCGCCTAAGCAGTGCACTGGTTTCAGCCACTTTATCTATACACAGATCAAGTTTGAGTTGTGTTATCAATATTTGCATAATATTTGCAGTCTATGGATCGCCATATATTGGGTGATATAAAAAGGCTAATATTTTAATAAAATTTTATATTTTGCTTGCGAATAGGTTGACAACGCTACAACGGTATTAACTAACGCTACAACGTTAGCCGAATAGTTACGTTGCTAATCATTAGGCCTATGTCTCTCTTTACCAGTTGCCACTTGTGTTTGTCCTCTTGAAAATAAATCGGTATGCTTGGCACATTTGGCAGCATCCTCCTCCCATGCCTTTTTCAATTCAATTCAATTCAATTCAATTCAACCTGGCTTTTTCAGCCCCTCCTGGCCTCTTCCTCCCATCCATCCTCCCTGAGGCGTATCTTTGCGGTAGGGCCGGCCCAGCTATCGGTAGCCTATCTGAGAAAACTTTTTGAAAAAGACGGGCTATGGACCCAACCAAGTCTATTTAGGAGGGGAGAACTTCCTCGCATGGTACAACCCATGCAGAGGTTGCGGTGTCAGAATGCGGAACGTGTGTAGCCTACTTTAAGAGAAGATAGACTAACGTGACAAATGTCAAAAAATAAAATTCTCGACCGGCCCAGAAGTGAAGCGGCCCACCGGGAACTCTCCCGATTCTCCCGATTACCCACCCCGGGCCTGCCTGCACTGAACAGAAGGGAAAGGCACCTATACGGTCCTGTTCAACCCTTAAAAAGCAAAGATTTTTTGAAAAGCATCGTTTTCAGTGTCGGAATACAGCGTTTTAGTGTGGACAGAAGGGCTAAACAGAGAAATATTTATGCATTTCTATATTTAGTGTGGACGGGGTCTAAGTTTGTTGTAACCTCGTGAACCAAATGCTCTAATTCTAATTATAACTCATCATCCATGGTGGCAGGAACACGCAGGCCCATTGTCCCCTATTTTAGTGAAACGCTATTAGCACTAATGGGTGGAGTAAGGCGCAGATTGCCTGGCAAGGATCTGGTTTGATAAATACCACGCAAAATGCGGAAAAACACTGTGCGCTATTTGCGGTTTGGCAAAGGCGCTGATTGCGCTGCGGTCGCAATGTTCAGGCCCGTCACACCATAACGTTCTGGTCAACGTTCTCTTAACTTTCTAATCGTTCAATTTCGAGCGTTGTAGGGCGAGGTGGACATATCTGGCATGTGACTAAAGAAAGAATAGCGTAGGACTGACGCATGACTAGCGTGGGACTGACGCATGAGGAGCGTGTAACAGCGACCAAGTGACGTGTCACTGGTGCACAACAAACGTGTGCTGACGTGTCACTGGAGCGCGACAAACGATAAGTCAACCTTAGACGAGCGTGTTGAGCGTGTGAATAATGACAGAATAGCGTTTTGCTGGCGTGTGGGTTTTATGGTCAAACGGGTATAAAACGCTGGAAAATCAGAGTGGATTCAATTGATCTGAACAGTGAACATCATGCCGCCAAGACGACGAAAAGGTGTGAGGGGGCTTCTGCTACTAGCACTGCTGCAAGTAAGAAGATGATAAATGCTGCTGAAAGTAAGAAGAATACAAAGCCTCTTTCACTAGCAATGTCTTCGGACGAAGATTTACTGTTATTATTACTGTGATTTACGAAATAACGGGCGTTATTCCTGGGGAATATGAATGATTTAAATTTGACACTGAATTTGTGTTTCTCAATGTTTATTATTAGAAAACATCAACACATCCACACACATTGTCCATGTCACAAGAGTCTTCATATCATATCCATCTGCCATGGAACAGCACCAGCTATAACAGTGCTCAGCTTTGTTCAAGTTCAGTACATCTACTTCATGCTGGGCTCAAGCAAGCATACCTATATACCCTCCACTCCGCTTTTCGCTAGATTATGCAATGACCTTGCACGACATGATAGCATGGAATATGTAGATTTATAGTGCACAGAATAACGTTTGCAATGATGTAAGTTGCGTTTGTTGATCACGTATGGTTAATAACATATTAATTGTAGAAGGGACATGATAAAATCAAGATCTTCCCTTGGTGAAAAAACTTTTGCCGATATCTTCGTACGAGAGATGGGTTAGGTGCTCAAATTTCCCGGGATCAAAGAGGACGTTAGTAGGCATGTCCAAACTAAAAATCACGTCTCAGTATTGCTGCGCACATAAGTTATTTCGGGTGCATCAACTGTACTTAGTCTACCCTACCCAACGACTGACTACGATAGCCAAACGCGTGCAACATTAATAAAACGTTCCACAAAATTAAACGTTCCACGAAATTCCACGAAATTAAACGTTGAAGAACGCTGGTCTCCATGAGAACTTTTGTGCATGTTCAAAAATGTATTTTCGGACCAGCGTTCTCCGCCGATCACCGCCGATTACTGACGATTACAGCGTTCAACAGCTTTCACACAACGCTCTTCTGGCGCTATACCAGCGACCATGGACGATTACCAACGTTTCCTCTAACGTCATAGAACGTTGACCAGAACGGTATGGTGTGACGGGGCCTTTAGTAAATGAGGCCCTACGTCCTAGTTGAATTGTGCCTAGTTTTGCGCCTAGATCGTGCCTAGTTTGCCTATAGTGTTTGTGACTACCTTGAGTACTTTGTATGTTTTTGTTTTATGTTTGTTTATTTTATACACATGATTAGGGGTCAATGGAATAGATTCCCTCTTGTAAATAAAAATATATACTTTGATATGAAGCCACCATCTACTGCACTGTGTTCACCACTCCTTCACCACTAACTCCAGTCAGCCGCATCCCAAAACGTGGGCTGGCCGCCTCGGTCCCTCACAGGCCACAACATATCCACCTTCACTGCGTTACCCATTCATCTGTTTCTGTGTGTGTGAAGTGTTCAAAACTTTTGTCTTCATGTGTAGTGTGTTACGTACTCTCCATCCCAAGTATAATCTCATCATATATAGGCTATGCATAATCACATGCGTAAACCCATCAAACACAGGCTATACATGATCCCATGTGTAAACCAATCAGGGCACTGCTTGAATTGCCATATTTTGGTTGTGTTGGTATATTTTGCCTTCTCACATCTCACATCAGAGTCCATCTGAATGTGAGGCGTCCTTCATTCCTAATCATGCTGGGGTGTAGTAGCTTTTTACCGGGGCTCCCCTAAACAGAATGAATTACTGTAAAAAATATGTAGTTTTCTGCAGCCCATTTGTGTTAAGAGGGTATAAAGAACATTAAGTGGCAGGTATACCTGAGGCCAGGGCCGGCTCTAGCCCTTTGGTTGCCCTAGGCGAGATTGAGTTTTGCCCCCCCCCACACACACAATACTTAACATCACTTTACTTTGCATAGCAGTTTTTTCACCCACTTATAATTCTACTATTCTACATTGCAGTTCAACAATAGATGTTGCATGGACAACAAACACCAGAATAGTTTCAGAACATTTTCTTTTTTATTATTTTAAATAATTTATTACACACTCAAAGTTAGGATTAAGTTAACTCCATAAACTGTGCAAAACACTCTTAGGCACCTGTAAGGACATTTAAGCAAATTATGACCCTCAGATTATACCCTAACTATACCCTCTACAAACAAAAGTGCTTTTATGGATACTGTACGTACCACTACAAAATATCTCAAATACCTCACTACAATTCTTCCAGTCATTTAGGCCACTCCTAATGAGGTGGTAATTTTCCTGTGAAAATAGCTTGCAGCAGAAGCAATACAGAGTATTGTTTTTCCTTGAATATACAAGCCAGCTTCTCTTGATTTTCTCCCCATTTACTAATTTCCTGTAGAAGTGGTTGTGGTGACAGCTTCTCCCATCATCTCTTTTTGGAAATGTAAAGTCTGGACTGGTCTGGTATGGTCCTCTGCAAACTAACTCTGTCCTTACCGGATCACAGAGGGCTGGCCAGTCAGCAGGATCTATAGGTTCTCCCTGGATAGCAGGAATTGTGGAGGGTGAGGTGTCTGCAGGCGGCAGTGTAGTTTCACTGGTGCCCTGAGTGCTTGATGTGGTCCTGGATGTCCCTTCACCTTCACCTGTATTCAAGCATATTGTATAGCCAGACAAGCGGTGTTTAATATAATAAGTGAAATGATCATGAATGTGGTTGAACTTCTTTAAGAAAACAAGCTATTGTATTTAATACATGCTAACATGTTTCTAGTGTACTTTAAAGTATGGATGTGGCTTGAATAAA
Source organism: Clupea harengus (assembly GCF_900700415.2). Taxonomy (NCBI): domain Eukaryota; kingdom Metazoa; phylum Chordata; class Actinopteri; order Clupeiformes; family Clupeidae; genus Clupea; species Clupea harengus. The sequence continues at coordinate 26,327,084 of NC_045159.1, forward strand.
TACTATTAAATAGACTCACCTGATGCAGGCTGTGTGTTCCTGGCCTGTGTGTTACTGGCCCCTTGAGTACTACTGGATGTCCCTTCTCCTGCAGCTGTATTTAAACACAGAGTTCATCCATGCTGTTCGTTACACAGTTGCATTTGGTCATTTCTATCATGCTACCACATAGTTGCATTGTACAAATACATTGTATCTGACCATGTAACTTGTAGTAGATATATTACAATTACTGCCACAAGGCTAAATAATACTAGGCTACTGATTACAATTAGTAGTATTAATGTGATGTGATTATGAAAGTAATAATTGCTAATAATAATAACAATAACAAAAACAGCAACAGTAGTACTAGTTGTGTAGGCTACTTACAAAGTTCAGAGGGAGGCGAATCAGGCGTCCTTTCTACAGCGGCCTCTGCAAAAATTGCCTGAGTGCATCTGGCCAATTTAAAACAAAAATAAACAAAAATTTTAGTATATTCCTGGGGAGGAACTGTACAGAAGGGTGAACGCCACCACTATCCCCAAAATGGTTACTGTGTGTATGCACCTGCTAGTTGTGAATTCACTAAACAGAACTTATGCCATTTATAATGAATGTAGACAGCAACTGTACTTTTCATAACTAGCATACGTTATCCAGATACTGGTCTTTTGACATTTACATCCATGTAGGTTATCAGTGAAGTTACGTTTGCTAGTAATAGCCTACGTAGCAAATTAGCAAAGTAACAGTGGCTAGCTAGCTATAGCTAGCCTAAGTGACAGCAATGAAACGTCCAATATTAGGTGATGCACAATACTACATGTATTTAGTTTGACACCTTAATGGCTGAGATGAATATACTTACCTCTATACTTGGCTTTCTTTTCCTCTTCTTCCTTTCTTCGTTTTCGTCCCTGTGCTCCAGATGGTTTTGACCACTTCATTTTTGCGAATGTCACGTAGCTGACACGCTCACAGCTCACCCCACCCTGGTAGAGGAGCCCTCACATAACTAACGTAACGTAACTTAACGCAACCCCCCCCCCATCGACAATAACCATCAATTCAATCTAAAAAATCAGGTTGAAGTAAACGTATGGCTGAAGGGGCGCCCTCGGATGATCATGATTAATAAACATGTTTTTATTTGCTTGTTATTCTAACTATGATTAATGGGAAGTAGGTCCAAGGGCGACAATAGAGGGCGCCCCCAACCCATTTGTCGCCCTAGGCAGTCGCCTAGTTCGCCTATAGCAATCGCCGGCCCTGCCTGAGGCTTTCTGATAATTAATTGCAACCTGCAAGGCTTCAGTCAGTTTTCTACAGATGGTGGGCCTTTTTCTTAGAAAGTGGACTTTTTATTATCACCTCACAGGGATGAGCTTCAGAGACAGCATGGCGCCTACCGAGGTGGGTGGGGGGTGATGATGGTGTTAATGTGTCACTGTATACAACAACCGTCTTTGGCCGGCACTGAGAAATTACAAGGAGTTTTTCTGGGTCCTTGCTGTTCGTGGAAGCTTTTATGGTGCACGGTTACAGAACACCATACCATATGTCACATTATACCTTAAAAACCTAGCCAAGCTGCTTCTGCATGCTTATGAAAAACTTATATGAAAAAATATATATATTTTTTAAATATTTATTTATTCAAGGGTAGCACATTGGATGTCAAAACTATTTCATGAAAGCATTTAAAGATACATCATCAAAAGGCGTTAGATAGACAAAAGAATGCACACACTCAAATTTAAGACAACACTGATTGATATAAAATAATCTTTATGTGTACATACATTGTATTCACTATAAAACAAAAAATACTATGATTAAAGTAATTGTTGTTTGATTTGTGCAGTTTAAAGAGGACCTATTTCCGGGTTTTTCCCCTTTCCTTTAGTGTGTTATATAGCTTTTTGTGCATGTAAACAGTCTGCAAAGTTACAAAGTACACGCCAGAGGGAGTAACTCTCTCCCACAGAAACCACTTTTACCAGCATCTCAATTTGACTATATTTTCAGAAAGGTTAATAAATGAATTCCAGCCTGCTCTAAAGGAATTAGTTATGTCAACTATGTAAAGCAAAATAAAACAACTAATTAAATGTATCTCTTGCATAGTTGCCGTCCACAGCCAGCATGGGTATTTTTTACAAACAAAGTCAACAAAACTGAAAGTTTATGAGTTTATGATGAAGAAGATAAAACTTTGGTGTTTATTTGCTGTTTGTTTATCTGTCGTTTGCGTGTTGTCATGGCAATTTACATCGTCACACTGCTGCACCTCTCACACATATTGATTTCTGCCATATTGGCTTGGCGGCCCCTGGGAAATCACTGGCCCAGAATAAGCAGTTATTTGAGTGGGAGGCTGGTATGGGTATGGCCTAGGAAATGGAGAAGACATTTCATTTAGTATGATGCAGGTAGATAGAACACTTAGCATGCTTAAAGGCAAATTAAATGTTTTAAAGCAGGACACATCTATACACAAGCCATATGTCAAAAACACTTAAGCTACTGGCTTGAATATGAATATTGGTCAGACTGGGATTGTTTTTTTCTGAGATCCACGTCTGGTTAACTCACACTTTCTCGTCAGTGGACTCCAGTTTACAGGAACACATAAGACAAGAGCCACCACAGATAGCAAGGGTGGCCGAGCACCAGCCAATGTAGAGACCCTCTCCAATTTCATACCTGAAGCACACACAACATATACACAAGGTTATGAAGATAGCATTTTATAAGATATCAACTCTTTTCATGTAAATTGATTGCAAACCTATACAAAATATTTGTCTCAACTGTGACACACAAGTACATCTCTTTAAATGCAGAAAGCCACTCAAACACAGGCCTCGGCATGTTGCCTCGTTCAAGTAGTTTACTTACTTTGTTCCTGGATATAGTGGATCAAAGAACTCTTGAGTGATGTTGAAAGCATACCAAGAAACTGAGATCATTGTGCACAGACCTAGGAGTGAGACAAAATATGTTATATGTTTATAAAGTTGTTCTAAACCTCTGTTTTATCGGTACTGTAAACATTCAGCCTTTAGGTGGCACTCTTACCTTGCAGTAAGAAGAAAATTCCACCGATTCCAGCGACCCGTCCTTTCAGCACATAGTTTTCTCCTCCTACTTTTGAACACTGCATACCCACCAGGGTTGCGATGATACCAAAAAATCCCATCACAATTGAGGCAATCATGAGCGCACGGGATGCCTGGATGTAACCTTAATGAAAGGAGAAATAATAATGAATAACGTACATACAATAACAATACACAGGCTAAATACTTTGTGTAACCTAAAAAGATAAAGTGTTGTATTTGAAAAACCTCGTTCCACACCCTCACTTTGTGTGTGCGTGTGTGTGTGTGTGTGTGTGTGTGTGTGTGTGTGCGTGCCCGCGTGTGTGTAATTTGTATGTGTGTATATGCTTACAGGTGGCTTCCAGAAAAAAAAATCATAAGTGCGAATAAATAGAAAACAAACATAAAAAGGTTTTCAAAAAGACAACAAAAAAGAAGTAACGTTTCTTGTGGGCTTAGCCACGATCACAGACCATCTTGTCTTCATTTTCTTCCATATCCCATCTTATCATCCATAATTATGAACACAAGCGACAGTTCAAATATTATTGAGGAGACTGGATAAAGACAAAACTTCGTTAAACGACTATTCAGAAAATGACAATTTCCCACTACACAATTGTCTTTGTAAGTACTACCTTGAACAGGCATCTCGAAAAACAATTGCACGTCTGTGGGTGAAAAAGAGAAACGGAATCATTTGTGATATACTCTCGGACCTCAGTCCATCCCGAATCATACAGTGGCAAGAGTGATGTACGGAGAATGTGATGGTGATCTTAAGGGCACAAATAATGCACATACCAGGTTGTCCTTTCTTTCTATACATCATATTATTTACGTACCAGAAAGGGCAAGCAATGACTGAAAATCACGGCAATTGTGGACTCCCGTAGAGTCCGTTGCGCAGGACATCCATAGGTTCTCGTAAATAGTTGAGGTGGTAATAACATTGCCGTCCACAGAGGAGACCTTCCAGTACCGATTTGGCAGAGCCACCCCGACCAATATCCAGCCAAGAAAACCAAGAAGAAATGCCATTACTTCAACTGCTGGATTCATGTCTGTTCCGTTCAGTTTATCCTAATGTTAAAGAATCCAGTTCCACAACCACTCTCTGTACTGCAGTTCTCAATCTGTTTGTGCGCTCTGTCTGTTGCGCTTTGGTTTGCCCGCACCTCTCCTTCAAAGCGTTAGGTCACAATTTTAAACAATGTGCCTCGCAATTTTGAAAAACATTGAGCTTGTTGATGCGAGTAAATATTTAACGATCAATGATTAATTTCTCCCCTACCCTTTTGAAGGTACCACCCTTCCTCACCACCTATTCGTTTCCCTCCCCATCGAGTCTACACAAACCTAACAGGTAGGCAATTTATCAAAGACTTCAACGTCACGGCAGTTCAGTGTTCACATGTGCCAGCACGATTTATGCCTGTAAACTTCAGCCCATTGTGCGCATCTCGGCTCTGCATCTTGAACGTGACGGCAGCCAATCAATCATTGAAAATTGAGTTGAAATACAGAACGTTTTCTGAAACTGCTTGATAAGAAGTTGTTAAAGCAGCCCAAGTCACCATAGTAGTACCACCCCCACCACCACAGTCATAGCAAACGCCTTTCTCTTTAAACCACTTAAAATGTTTAGTTATTCACAGGAAATGGTGTTAAATTCCTTGTACTATTATAGGTTGGAGACTTTCCACTGCAACCAAACCTTGTCATATGCAAGTACTCACACCCAACATCCTAAGTATTATGACACAACAGGGTGCACTACAACCATCATACTGCTACAGTATCTAATAACAACAACAGCAAAGATGCCTTCATGAGCATTTCACTGGGGTTGTCAAGTGGGAACCTTCCTTCATCAGTGTTTTGTTGAATCAGGCCCCAACACCTCCAGTGTCAACAGTCAACAGTGATGTGTAGCGTCCCAGATCCACCCCCCTCCATACTCACGATGGGTTAGGTCAATACCAGGGACGACAACAGGGGTTGGGTGAGTGGTAACCTGGTTACGAGGAGGAATTGGATACGAACCCAGGTTAGGGTAAGGGAAGGGGTTGGGGGTGGCAGTGCCCCCTGATATCATGAACCCGGATTAGGGTAAGGGAAGAACCTGGGATACGAAACCTGGTCACCTTAGGCACCCAAAGATCTCGCAACAACAGGCCTCTTCACATGAAAGAGGTTAATTCACATGTTCCCAAGTAGTCTGTGAGCGCCTCAGCCATAACCACTGGCTTGCCTTTTTAGTAGCTTCAGACATGGCTCTTTTGAGTGACCGTTGTTGAAAACCAAAATCCATCAGAAGCGCCATGGTTGATTTTGCTAAAAAAGCATCTAACACCTATCTCCACTGGTGTGTGCTTGCCTTACTTCCGTTACCTGTTCCGCATATTTTTGCTTTTTCCTTTCAAAGACTTCCTCCATCGCATCTTCAAAGGGCATCATTAACTCAATAAAGTATGTGCTCCCACTCAGATAGAACACCATGCCTGGTCTCATAGCAGTCTCAATACACTGTGGCACTTGAAGTTGCCTTCCCACATCAGACAGCTTTGCTCCATTCGCCAGCAAAGAGGTCATTTTTATTTTTATTTCATTAAATTTAGTTTTGTTTATATATTGTATAGTATAGTTTTAATATAGTTAGTTAAAATCTAGAATATTGTTAAAAAAAAAAAGATTCGCCTTCTTCTTCTTTTGTTCCTCATCAGTCAGTTAAATGTAATTATCTGGAGACACATGAGTTAAGTATTTTAAACTTCATCCCTGTTCCTGTAACTCAATAGGTTGAGAAAGGTGTTAATAACTCCATGATCATGAGATCCACACCTATAGAACATCTGTACTTTAATTTAAATCACTTTGGATAAAAGTATCTGCTAAATGAATAAATGTAGGCTAAATATGATGTCTCTAAGATATCATAGTTTGTGGATGCACATATTGGGAACTGCTGTTGATCCTAATGTTTTACATGGGATTATTGAAAATCTAAAAAAAAACATTCAAGTTTGATGTTTCATGAACTGAAGGCATTGTCTTGCATCTATACATGTTTCTTGACATCTATAGTATCTAGACTTGAAATGTCCTTTTTTAGTATTGTCAAGGAACCATAAAGGTCTACAAGAAATGCACACTCAGCTTCAACACAGTCAGGTGTAATTGGCAGTCCTGCATCACTTGCCTGATTTCCTAAAGAAAATGGGTCTGAGGTAATTAAGAGAAATTCACTCAAGACAAACGCATGTTCAGCATAAAAAACAACACCCACAAAAAAAATGTATATAACTTACAATAACCTTATAACGTAACAAAAAAGAACACACATAGTTCTACGTACTATAGAACATCTGTACTTTAATTGAAATCACTTTGGATAAAAGTATCTGCTAAATGAATAATTGTAGGCTAAATATGATGTCTCTAAGATATCATAGTTTGTGGATGCACATATTGGGAACTGCTGTTGATCCTAATGTTTTACATGGGATTATTGAAAATCTAAAAAAAAACATTCAAGTTTGATGTTTCATGAACTGAAGGCATTGTCTTGCATCTATACATGTTTCTTGACATCTATACTTGTATCTAGACTTGAAATGTCCTTTTTTAGTATTGTCAAGGAACCATAAAGGTCTACAAGAAATGCACACTCAGCTTCAACACAGTCAGGTGTAATTGGCAGTCTTGCATCACTTGCCTGATTTCCTAAAGAAAATGGGTCTGAGGTAATTAAGAGAAATTCACTCAAGACAAACGCATGTTCAGCATAAAAAACAACACCCACAAAAAAAAATGTATATAACTTACAATAACCTTATAACGTAACAAAAAAGAACACACATAGTTCTACGTAGTTATGACAGTGAGAATGAGAGTGATAATGAAAATGAGAAACCACCTGACTATAGTTTGGTTTAGCAGACTAATAGATAGAGCACGTTGTTTCCTCTTTGCTGCTTCATTATCGTGCAAATATCAGCTATAAAAGCTATGACATCAACAACCTACCTGGCAAGGCCAGCAGTGACTGAAAATCAAAGCAGTTGTTGGTATTTGAATCAGTCGCACAGGACATCCAGAGATTCTCGTAGAGGGTGGCGGTGGTAATGGCACTGCCGTAGTTGGTCGACTCTTTCCAGTATGGATGATGCAATGAAGTAAAAGCCATTATTGTGCTCACAAAGCCCACTAAAAGCGCCACAACCTCTAACATTTCCTTCATACTGTATGTACTTTATTCCTTACCACCCTTACAGACTACAGTGCATGCAGTGCAGAAATGCACCTGTGCGTCTTGTTTGAATGTGCTGAATAGAGTAATCTTAGGAATACAGACTGCAGACCTTTTTTTCCTTCTCATGTCTGCCTATTCATTGTGGACTTTGTGGAATTCATCATCAGGCCAAAGCTACTGTAATAATGCATGCTGTTCACGCCCTGTCCATGCCCACCTGTGTGCCCAGTGCTGCACGAGGTATGGAGAACAGGGGTTGCAGCATTAGAGTTTGTTCCAGGGCTGTATGTGCCACGAGGTATGGAGAACAGGGGCTGCAGCATTAGAGTTTGTTCCAGGGCTGTATGTGCCACGAGGTATGGAGAACAGGGGCTGCAGCATTAGAGTTTGTTCCAGGGCTGTATGTGCCACGAGGTATGGAGAACAGGGGTTGCAGCATTAGAGTTTGTGCCAGGGGCTGTATGTGCCAACAGGATTGTCAAGTTAAGGCCCAGGGACCAAAAGGCCTGGAGAGCCATCATTACTTGTAATGATTGAGGTGTAGTTTGCCTGAAAATGTGTCTTTTAAAAAAAAAAATGATTTACTAAACGATGACATACCATGGAAAGTTATGCTGTCGGGTGAAACCTGGATTCATATTCATATGCAGTTTATCCAGCACTTCTTCATAAAAATGAAATGACAGCATGTCAATTTAAGTATTATTGCAGAACTGGAATAGGCAAAGGGCTATAATCTATCTTGAAATAGCAAGGTGAACGACATTCAAAGTGACTTGTCAAACATGCCACAATGAAATTTAGATTTCATACTGTACGGTGTAAGCCTACCTCCTTCTTCGTGACGATACCTTGAGAGGTTTCTCCTCCTGAAACCAAGGGCTTTCACCTTATTATGTAGTCAGGCTAGCTGCCAATTTTATGTGTTGGATGAAAAAAAAAAAAACGGCTCAAATGACAGCAAACATACAAAGGCAGGTTTAGTCAGTGTAATCTGTATGGGTGATTATTTGATGGTCAGAAATGTTCTTATTTACTGTAGTTAAGCATTAACCAGTTCAAAGACGGACAAAAGATGTGCTCAAATCCCTGCACATTGAAGCTAGCTCTGCTGAATAGAATGGAGATGACGGTCCCCTTTTCTTTTCTGAATTCGTATTGTATAGCATCTGAGATCAATTAATTGTGTGAAGCAATTTTCTTTTGCTTCAGATTGACACTCTAGATAAGAACGCATTAATATCTGAATCATATCCCTCTTGTTGCATAGCAACCCTAAACAAATGTGTCTCAACCTTTCTTGTTTAAGTTAAAGTTTTTGACTAAAAAAGGAGAACGGCAGAGAAATGTAAGCAGAATGGGGAATATGGTCAAAGTGATTTGAATGTGGTGATAATGTGGTAACAGTTGTTTGAATGTGGTGATAATATGGTAACAGTGGTTTGAATGTGGTGATAATATGGTAACAGTGGTTTGAATATGGTAACGTTACGGCTACAGATGTCTGAGGGATACAGTATCCACAGGTCAGCCAGTTCATGTCAGCTATTAATTACAGCGCCTTTCTGCTTAACAGGAAATCACCACATGAAAGCACTTTGGAGAAACCCTGGCTAACATTCATCATTTCTTTAAAATCGTTTGTTTGCATACATTTGGCTTAAAACTCCTCCCTGAAATGCTGACTGTATGACTCCTTCTCTTGCCATCACAGGAGTGTACAATAGCCCCAGTTCTGACCTCTTCAGATCACAGAGCATGAAGTCATCCCAGTGACACCCTCCTTTTATGGTTTACCTGAAATTGTTTTTTTTTTTTTCTTGTTCCACTCTTCTAGCCTTTGAGTTGAATTTTGTCTTTGTTTTCGGCGATTCCCTGAGAAAGGTGATGAAGAATTCAGCTGTGAACAATGAAAGACACCCAGATTTCTGGATAAAGCATTTCAGTTTGCCGTCAGGTTTATCAAGGCATTTTACTTTCCAAGATTTCACAAGACCGTAGGATCAACATAGCCTTGAATACAATCTAAAATTGAGTGATGGTCAACCTAATATTACGTTTATCATACAATGTTTCCCAAAGATTAGTTCTGCCTTCTGCTTACACTGACCTGAATAATAGTGTTTATATTATCTTTAGTACCTCATGTCCACAAATATCTGTGTAACTACACTAAATTCACCAATCTGTGGATCACTCTGTACTTCCAGCATCTAAACAAAGATAAGACAGGGCTTGTAATCAAATAACTAATATGCTTGTATATTTAAATACGGGCAGCCGTCCTGTATACCACCATTAAAGAGACATTTCAAAACAAGAAGTTAGAACAGGTTTCAAGACTATGTTGCCCACCCCACGATGTAAAATACCTAGAAATGTACACGTTAGTTACACGCAGTTACACGCCATGAAACAGAAATTCATATGGCACAACCTTTGTAACTTTATTTAAGTAACTTTATTTTCCCAGTTTAGAGAAAAGGTTTTGCACAGCCTCTCGTGTGTACGTTGAAACATAACTTCTGGACACCCTCTGTGTAAACCCCCATGTTTTCACATCATTCCAGCGCCTCTGTGTGTGAGCTGCCTCCCAATGCCCCCGTTCCATTGAGCTACAGCCAGGGGTGATGATGTCACACATTCATCTACAGCCTTGGATACTGCCATCCAAATCAAAGGCTGGAGTTGGCTGGGTGTTTTCTTAGCAGCACTGCTCTTTTCCTCGCCTCATTCCTGACGAGAAGCAGTCTTCACCTAGGGGATACAGGCGTGCTGCTCAGCCTGTGGTTGCCCTTCCCCGTCGTCTCCTCTCTTCCGGGCGGGCGTGGATGACAAGCAGACACCCATAAAGGAGGATAGTTAGACAGACTTTGGCCTTTGTTCTCACAACTTTATGAAATCTTTCCAGGAATCGTTTAAACATGAAACCCTAAACCCTTTTACAAGCACTAAGTGTCACAACAAACACTGTCGTTTGGTAGTGGTTGTAGTTGTGCATGTGATCCATGTTGAAAATGGCCAGTGGTAATCGTATGATTTCATTCCAATGTTCTTCTGTTGTGAGTTTGGGAATGAGGGTTAAGCCTCTTGCTTCTCACTCCTAGTGAATGTAACGGTTTGACAAACCAAGAAAGATATAATATGGTTCAAAATGAAGTGAGCACATTAAGCGGATTGGGGGAGATTTGGAGGGATATCTTTACGACATTTGTGGGTTTTGTTCAGGATCCCAGAGGCAGTATTTTTGCAAAAATACTTCTAATTTAAACCTTCATATGAATCAGTAGAGCCAAATCTCTATTTACTTTGGAAAAATTTACTTTTATATTTAGGTGTTTATAAGGACAATAAAGAACAACGCTTAAGACGTTATTAATTACTCTATATTTGCTGATAGTGTTCCTTATCTGTGGAACATATTTGTATCTTGTTTAATGTACTATAACAACCACTAATCCCATACGTATGGACATAAATTGGGGTGTGTGAGTAAATATGAGTATTGTATGACATAAATCAGTGCTTGTCCTGTATCTCACAACATAAAGGTTAATTGGTTGGTAACAGATTTCACAGAGAGTCAGTAGAGAGTCAAGTGCTGTCGAGACAGGAGAGTGGCCCAATCCCTGTCTGGTTTTAGAGTTGGGGACAACTTTTTTCAACTATGATTGTCAGCTGTCGTCATAAGTGGGTATATCTTAAGAACGTTGTGGTTTATGCGAGATTCCTGGTAGGGAACATCTTATACTCTGGAACGGGACACTTCAATAGTATATCTCTTGACGGGACACTTCAATAGTATATCTCTTGACGGGACACTTCAATAGTATATCTCTGGACGCAACCGTAACACAATGATGCTTAGCAAACCACTCCTTCTACATTGTATCAAGCTGAATTACCAGTAAAATTTGTGGAATAGCAATATTACCAAATGGGAAATAATGTATTATATATAATACTGATATAATAATAATTATAGTGATATATAATGTCTATATATACATACAATAATGATATATAATGTATGCATAGCCTGTCAACAAACCAATCATTGTCATGTTTAGGGAGATGCAGTCCACATAGGTGATGACGTCAGGACGTAGTCATGTCATGCAAAGTTATTTAGTTTTGCTCTCAAAATTGCTATGTGAAACCAAAACTAACCGGATCAAATGTATACAATGTAACAGAAACATGAACCGTGGTTCTGACCTTGATCAGGACTTTCAGGTGAAAATGCCCTAAATTCTTTGCTTCACTTCCACTGGCAGGAAGGCCATTTGTTCTATGGTTTTTATATAGTCTCCTGGTCCACTAGCACCTCTACTGCCATGGTGGTATTGCTCTACATACAGTGAGTGTGCATATATAACTATATATATATAACTTTCACTTGTATTGGAGTCATATTTGACCAGGAGTATCTGTACTTTGACTCCAGTAATGCAGTTATGTATACTTTGTCCACCTCCGCTCATACTGCACATACACAGGGCAAAACAAAGCAAGCAAAAGCACACACATGATCTCACTGCTCATAACTTGCTCACACACTTAAACGCATAACCTGCTCTAACTAGTTTTTATTTATTACTTTATTTAGCGCTCTAGTGTTGCCTATGTTTATAAAAGTAATAATTGATCTATGTAGAATCAGCCGCTATAATTAAGTTCTCCATATCTACATGATGTCTGTACGTGGCAAAAACTCATGAACACTCCGAATCAATAGAAAAGTGGGCATAAAGGTAAACTTGCATATTAATCATTCTAGGCTACTACGTGTGTCGACATTAAGGCACTTGACACATTTTACATGCGGACACTCATAAATTGAAATGGCAGTAAAATCCGACGACACTTTACTGGTAAGCGCACTGTGCACAGTGTGTGAAAAACTTGTTCTCGTTTCCTTTATTTGTCAATACTCCCTTCTTTCCCTCCTAACGTCCGAGCCCCTTCCTCTCATAAAAACGTGAAGCAAACGGGAAGGGAATATAACGAGGATGGAGGAATCAAGAAAAGACATTCAGGGTTGTTGGAATGATTTGTACCTATTTTGACACAGGGCTTCATCTTCATTTTTTTGTTTGTTTATTATTGCAAATGCTTACATCACCATTGCCTAGGTCTCCACTTAAATCCATCAACTAGGTTAAATGTGTCATTACATGAATCCCTAAATTGATTGCATAATACAAGATAATATTTAGTTATTATTATGCAAAAAAATTACGCGATTGCACACCAGCAAGTATAATTCATATAAACTGACCTTTTAAAAAGAGCCTGTTAAGAAGGAAAAGCTTCAGTTATTTTACGCAAACTCTGAAAAACTCAAGCATTTTCATTTAAACAAACTCTCCAAACTCTGTCACTTGTAGCATAGAAGGATCGCGAGAACAAGTCACGTGACACGATTCACGAATTAATTCAGTTCAATTTTCAGGTGTTCGTTGTTTACCTGCTGATTGGAAAGAAGCAGGTAGTACGAGAGCAACGTAGAAAGAATCACGAGTTTGAAATTACGCTGACAGTTATTACTTTGGAAAACTTGAGAAATGATGGATCGCACGAAAATGCTTTGGTGAGGTTGATGGCCAGCAAAATATGTTCTACCAGCATTATTATTATTAATAGCCTACAAGGGATTCTGTTACAGGAGTACGACAAAATGCTTTGTTTTCTTATAAGCTCTATGTCCTCTCTCCTCCTCCAGTGTTATTTGGCTTTGTATATTCCCCATGTCTGACTCTAAGAGCATACCCATTGGTAAGATGTTATGTAATCTGTACTTTTACACAATGAACACGCCAAAACAATCCTATATAATATATTATATTTCAGCTGTTTTACCATGTCAGATTAGACATTGTGTCTCAATCAGTTTTGCATTACTTACCTTAAATCTTTATCCATTAAGGCATGTTTAGGACTGAGTGCCAGGATCGTCACTTCTGGTTGGCGGTCAGATCAAACTTTCTTGGTTACACGTTTAGGTTTGATGTTGAAGGTTTGTGATTGACCAGGATTGATATTTCTCAGTGCACATACTCTCTGATGTGAGACTCTGATGTGCACACGGACATACATACACACACACACACACACACACACACCACGTTTACCCAACCAACCTGTGTTCTTAGGTGGTCATGGTGTCCATACTGTCACTGGTCCATGGGCTGCTGAGTGCGGCTACACCACGGCGCTGGATGCGTCAGGAGACTTGACTTTACGAGCGTCTTACCTGGCCTGCCATGTGAAAAACCAGGTGAGACCAGCAGTGCGATCATGGTGGTGAGGTATTTAAAGGCCAAAAAAGTATCTATTATATATAAGTATAATTAAAAAATGAATTGGTTAACCAATCAGTCACAACCGATTCATTATGGATGCTGTGTTATGCCTCAGATCTGACCTACATATTACGCTTGGGTTTGTTTATCCTGAGCAGCCTTACTAGTTAAACTCTAACAACCACAGCTCCTTGGTTGATCTGTGTAGACAGATCTTGTAAAGGAAAATGCATGCCATGCTGTGTGATTGCAGGAAGACTCCGAGCTTCAGCTGCTGGTGTGGTTTGTGAACCAGGGTGTGCATGGTGAGGAGGCCTCCTACCCCCTCCTGCTCACCTGCCAGCTGCAACAGCCCTGGAACCCCAGAGAGATCGTCTGTGAGGAAAACTACATGGAGGTGAGGCCGAGGGATGGTTGTCTCAACAATGGAGCAATGGGGATGCGGTCACAGATGGGACTTTTTTTTAGTTTTGTCAGCAATGATGGCGGAAACTGTGGGTGTAATGCCATGCTTGATTTCACCGTCTATTTATAGAAGGTGATGAATTTGAATAACTAGACATATCAGTCCCCCTTCCCGGGATCCCAAACCACACCCCTGTAGTTGGGCAAAGCTGAAGAGTTCATTGTGAAGTAAATCAAATAAATTCAGGAAATCAGTTTCCTGGTTAATAATTGAATGCATTGCAAGGGGCAATCTCTTCGTGGTTTAATGTTAATTTCACCATTGCTAAAATAAGAAGCTTTTAGGGATTTTGGCAGTGTGGGCAGTTATTGAAGGTGTTTTCTTTACTGCATATCACCACTTCATATCCTAGGTGTCTGTGCTGAAACCAACTCCTCCTGATGACCAAAAGGGTACAGAATGGATGAACCCTGCCCCGGTGGTTCGTACTATTAATATTTCCAATACCTGCAACCAAGTCCATGCTTGAATCTATCATTCATTACACATAGCTAATTCGTTTACCTCTGACTCGTTAGAGCTGTAGCGTAATCTGCCACGCTCCTTTTGTTTCTCTAGAGTCCGGAGGAGGGTTTGAGTGAGTGGAGGGTCGTGTTCCATGTGCCCGTGGTCAGTGAGGAGCCAGGAGAGGCCGGGGCCATGAGGGAGGAGACGGTCCCCGTGGGGATGGCCCACCTGCTGGGGTATTACATCAACAGCACAGGGTCGCGGATCCTCCTGCGATGTCCCTACGGCTCCAGACTCTCCTACCCCATGCAGGTGAGGAGCTCGCTGGCTGGTGGCACCCGAGTGGAGTGCTGCCAGCTGGTGCCCAGTGTCCTCCGTAGGTATCTGTGTTCAGCTGACTGAAACCTTCTGGATCTGCTTGTGCTGCTCTCCCTGAAATGGTCTTCCGTTGTCTGCTCCAGGTGAATGGGATCGAGGTCGAGCTGGTCAGTGCCACTGTTCTGTACAAGCACCAGTGGACGCTACTCCGAGTGGATACTTCTGTGGCTTGCGCTACACGTTTGTGTTTTTGTTATCAGGACATAGCTCAAATTACTGTAAACCTCATGAACTGCTTGTTTGAATGGGCCTCTCAGAGGTTACTTTACCATTGTCAGCATTTATTTATCATTGAGTTCCATTAAACACATGTGGCACTGACCTAACGCTTTGTTTTTCGCTGTCGTTAGGTGAGGCCGTGCTGGCGGAGACCCACATCGTGTGGTCTTTCCCCCAGGTCCTCTCTCCTGTGGTGCAGCTCCCGGTCACACGCAGAAGGGTGAGAGTTGGTGTCGAGGGGCAGTACCTCAGCAGCTGTATGGCTCAGCAGTGGGGTTATCAGATCCAGGAACAAGAAGGGACGGTGGAGATACGGGTCCCTTTCGGAGCCAAAGGAGGGCTGCTGAAGGTACAGCAATAGATTACAACACAATAGGACACGGGACATAACAGGACAGCCTCCAAAGATCTTGTTTGTTAAGCCATCATATTTTGTCAGGGACGTGATTTATGAAATGTTATGGTTCAGGTACAGATAGATAGATAGATTGATGGATACTTTATTAATCCCGAGGGAAATTTAGGTCATAGCAGCCAGAGCTGTCCATTTGGTGATGTTTGTCTGCGTCATCTTAGGTTTTTGGTGTCTGCTTACCTCACACCTCTTCCTACCCTACCATATTGGATGTTGTACTCATTGCCCCCCCCCCCCCCCCCCCCCCCTCTCTCTCTTCACCAGAGCCATGTGAGTGATAATGAATATTCCCAGTCCTACTTCCTGGACCTGTTCTACCTGCATGAGTGGGAGGACGCCCAGTGGTCTCTGACGCAGCAGCGCACCTTCAGGCCCGTGTCCCTCCGCCGCCAGCCTCAGACCCCCAGAGTCATCAACAGTGAGGTTTCACATCTTCTAAACCAGGAGAAATAAAAAGATTTGCAACAGACAAGCCACCTTATGGAGGGTTATATGACTGTTAACGCTCAGTGTTTTGACACCTTGATGTGGTAGCATTCATATCTGCATATTTCTGCAATCATATTTGTACTAGCCTCTTAATCCGGACCCATTAAAACCATCTGTCATGTCAGTCGGCCTTCATGGTGAAAGTTAAGAAAGTAAAGTAATGCATTATTTGCTGTAATGTGCAGAATTCATTCATCCATCTTATCCTTATTCCTGGCTTCTTCTCGGCCTCTTGTTTTTTGGATACTCTGGTAGACTCTCGTCACTCCCAGTGGCAAAGCTAACATGATTTCAGCATCTTTGCAGCATCAGCGTCACATCAGGTCTTCTCTCTCCCAGACACCGTCGCCTCAGAGGGCGCGTTCTCTGTGGCTCTGGGCGTGTTCCCACCCGACGTGTCCTTGGTCAACGTCACCATAGCGGGACGGACGGTGTCCTGGTCCGAAGGCGGCGGCCGCCTGGGACTGGGCCTCTCTCACGTCCCCTTCCCCAATGGCACTCACGCCTACTTACTGCAGGCCCCCTTCTCCCACCCACTCGTCTCCCAGCGGGTAGGGCTTAAACATTAAACACTGTGTGCTCAAGTACTTCAGTGAAGCCTTTTGTTTATTCCTTAGATCAAAGGCCAAAACTATGAGCAAATAATGCCATAGTCAGGTATCCCCCACAATGCTATAGCCAGGTATGGCCCTTGCATCCGCTCTTTGATCTTTCTAATCTTTTCGTTCATGTTGTTGGTCCTCTCTGTCAGTATTTGGGGGATCGGCACAGGAGGTATACCCTCTCCGTGATCTTCTCCCTGCTCGTGTCACCTGAAGCTGACCTGTATCACCATCCTGCCATGGTAGAGACTGATCTGCAGGACGTGGGTGTGTATGGAATGTGTATAGAGATTGCACTGTGTGCAGACTCTTTGTTGATGTGCTCATTTTTGTGAAGACTTGACCCTTTCCTCTCCTGTCACATTTTTCAGTGCTTTCTCAATCCCCACCTTAATTACTTCTTGTCGTTTTTTTTTTGTTCTCCGATGTCCCGATGACCTGCATGCCACAGAGTTGCCCAGAATAGAAGGACAATGTACGCAGCGCGGAGTGGAGTTGCAGTTGCATTATGGGAACGTGGACGCAGACTGGACAGTGTATATGGGGGGCCAAAGGCTGGACTGGGAGCTCATGCAGCTAGCAGGCTACAGCTTAGTTGTAAAGAATGATCAGTTCAGCATGGATGTGCCCCTGTTTAGTCAAGGGATGACTTACGAGGTGAGTGGGAGGGAGCAGCTGTCAGCTTTCAGCTTTCAGCGCACGTCCAAAAGCCTCTCTGACTAGTTTAACAATACCCCTCTGCAAGACATCACCTCCTCATTTAAACGTGATTTTTGGCGCTCTGTTTTTCTGTTTTTCTTTCAATCGCTCTCTCTCAGGGCCTTGGGATGGAGGGACTGCTGGTCAGTGCACAGCTGAGTGTAGTACACTCGGACACAGGAGAGGACATCACTCACAGGCAGCACTGTGTTTTCCCTATGTATGAGTTGCTGGGTAAAAAGACTCGCTTTTTAAAACCTAAATTATCCTGGGATATTGATTACCCTGGAAAAATGTTAAAAAGGCTAAAAGTTGGTGAGAGGTACAGGATGACCACCATCATTAAGAACATTCCAGAGAAAATCAGAGCTGAATTAATTACTAAAGGATTAAGGACTTAGTGGACAATGATGTCACTAAATAACCTTTTTATTGCAGTTTGTTTGCCAGATGGAAGAGTAGTAGTTTTGATTGACACATCAGAAGTGTTCCCGCCCATTGACCCTAAATGGACCTCACTTCTGAACCCATCCTGCCGACCCCTGGAGACCAACCACACCCGAGCTCTTTTTAGCTTCACCATAGAGAGCTGTGGAACTGTTAAAATTGTGAGTAGACCACGATGGCATAGCAGCTTCCTATCTGATTTTGGTTCAAGGTCAGTGGTCTGGTTTCTCCAGATATAGATAACATAGTACAAATATAGATATTATGCATAAATAGTCTAGATCATAAAAATGGTCAAGGTAGTCAAAGTGTGAATGAGGTGCAGAAAAAACTGTTACAAAGACTCTAGTTTTATGAGTCTATGGTCAAGACTTGTTCATTTGTTTGGGACTTTACTCTTTACTGTGAAAAAAGGGCAGGTATCCCTAGTAGGTAGTACACCTGTATGTTTCATGCAAGTAATCCAAACCAGTCTTTGCTATTTATTAATTAATAAACCATGTCCCCACATTTCTCAACGTTATTGCAGCTAATAGATGGCCAGCTGCACTACATTAATGAAGTGAGATACACCCCTAAATATCTGTCCCATAAGAAGCCTCCCAGTAACCACCACCTCAACTTCAGGTGAGACACGGAGCCTTGCCACGTGACTTGTTTTCCTGAGTAAATCGCCTCCAACAATGACGGCCGTTCTGGTGCGTTTTTGTCCAACCAGGATCCCAGTTGGCTGCATTCATCCAGCCAATGGCACGCGCACCTTGAGCATCTTCCAGCCTCAGAACCACACGCCCAGCCCTGCCACCTCGCGCTCCAGGAGGCTTCGCTCACACAGCACAGAGCACTGGAAGCAGCCCTTCCTCACAGGTGAGCGGGACAGACGTACGGCCACACGGGATGTGTATTAACTAATGTGCACATTGAGCATACTCTGTCATACTCACTCATTTACTCACACTCATTGTTCTGTTCTTAAAGGACAAAAAATGCACATTGTTGAAACGGGTGGATGACAGTTAAGCAGGTATGTGATGCCCTATTCTCTCTGCCTTAATCTACGCCTGGCTTTCGCCAATACTTACCATGTCTCTCTGTGTGTGTGTGTGTGTGTGTGTGTGTGCGTGTCTGTGTGTCTGTGTGTCCATCCTTCTGTTTGCTATGCAAAGTCCCCCCTGTTGTCTGAGGTGAAATACCTGTCACCTGCACAGTTGCCATGGTGCTGGGGTCGGATCCCTGCATTCCCACAGGAAGTGCTTGCCGCCATGGCTACCATCACTCGGAACGTATATCATTTGGTGTTCATTTGGTGTTTATTTTGCTTCGTAAACCTGACATCCTATTCTGTGTATTGTTGTTATGCCTTTATTTACATATTTGAGTAACAGAAATATACACAAATCATTTTGTTTTTACAAACCGATTCTAACATGCATGAACTGTATGCATATATTTGAGTAGACTAAATGTAATGAATCTGTGTGTCTTATCAAAGGGAACACGCATAACCTGTAGAACCGTTTGTATGAGAATCATTTATATTATATGTATGAGAATGATGTATAGTACAAACATGTGGTAATTCAATAAAACATCGACAAAGACAATATACGGCCACACCATTGATGGGAAGAATCTACAAAGCACTTTGCTCTTGTGTTGTTATTGTTGTTGTTTACTCTGTGCTACGTTTGCAGCTAATTTGAGAATGCGGAACTCTTCAAGGAGGTTGCGTCTTCTCTGATGTTCGTTGGTGATCTCCAGAACGTTTGTGGGAGGAAACCAGCCCTTCTGTCCGTCCGAGAGACGGATCCCCTCGCACCAGCCTAACGAGGAGCACGATCACAATATGAAGGGAGAGAAAGGGGGCTTTTCAAAAAGATGGATGGAGGTTAGAGTAGGAGCATAGTATGTGCTTATCTGCTGGAGATAGCCCAAATTATCACCAAGGACAGTGGCATTGCCCATCGAAACAGCTTAGAGCTATTTAACTACTAATTGACATCTTCCGACTGTCAAGAATCATTAGAAAACAGATGTTAGAGACAAATAATGTCAAGTTATGTGTGGGTGTTATGATTTATATTCCATGCTCAATGAATGATGCTGAACAGAGGCTGCTGAGAGATGGTAGATGGTGCAGAGATGCTGTGGAGATATGGGCGGTAGATGTGCTCACCTTCACCGGTCTTGCGCTCCACATTAATTATGTCTCCGGGCTCCAAGGAGAGCTCATCGGCCTGCTGGGCCGTGTACTGATCCACACACTGCACCTGTGGACAGTCTAAGACACACACACACACACACACACACACACACACACACACACACACACAGGTTAATATGAGAACCATGTAATACATTCTGGGTGATCATCCATGTGTTGTGCAGTCACTGAAACGTAATGTCAACACGAGTAAATATCAACTCTAAAAAATCTTCAGTTTGTCTGCTTTGAATTCCTCAGGTGAATCCCACCTTTGGTACCCGCATCCATTGCTCTCTCTCTCTCTGGGTGGAGTCCCCCAGTGGAGATGCGGGTTTGCTACTTACCCCAGTCTTGATAGATGGCCTCATTCTCACTCTTCGGAGGGTCCGTCAGAGAGGGCAGTGCTGCGATCCACCGGTGCATGTCAGCCCTACGGGAAGACATCAGTGCACGGGACCTTTGATTATCCACTACAACCACATCATGGACGTATATGGAACTCAAGTTGGTACAGGTAAATTCCGGTATTTACACATAGAAAAATTTATAGCAAAATCTATGTCATACATCTACATAACAGACAGATAACTATTCTTCCCTGTGAATAAAGACAGTTATGGTCGAGATGACTGATTTGCTTCTCCTGGGATAGGTCAGATTTGTCTGCACGTGTCTACATACTCTGTGTTGGCCTCCTGTGATAGGTCAGATTTGTCTGCACGTGTCTACATACTCTGTGTTGGCCTCCTGTGATAGGTCAGATTTGTCTGCACGTGTCTACATACTCTGTGTTGGCCTCCTGTGATAGGTCAGATTTGTCTGCACGTGTCTACATACTCTGTGTTGGCCTCCTGTGATAGGTCAGATTTGTCTGCACGTGTCTACATACTCTGTGTTGGCCTCCTGTGATAGGTCAGATTTGTCTGCACGTGTCTACATACTCTGTGTTGGCCTCCTGTGATAGGTCAGATTTGTCTGCACGTGTCTACATACTCTGTGTTGGCCTTCAGCAGCCTCTCGCAGCGCTGGCCTTGGTGGTTCTCCAGGAGCGTCAGACTGAGGCAGTGCTGAAACCGCGCTCGGAGTTCAGCCTCCCCGACGGCCTGGACCTGAACCAGGGACCGGTGAGCGTGGTCGATCACTACATATCGGTCCTGGCTGGGGGTGGTAGCAGCAGGCCCGGGATCATTTTATGTTGATTGAACATGCAGTCACACACAGTTCAGGTGTACCAGATTTATCCGTATACGTTTATATGTAGATATCTATTCGTGCGTAGTTATGTTCATTTTAACATTTTCAACAAGTTACAATGTCAACAAGTTACAAATACCCCAATTTGAAATAATCATTGAGGCAAGAAATGCTATGCCGTGTTGAGCTGACCTTTTTTTATTGGTGAGGATGAAGAGATCGTTGAAGAGGAAGACATAGACAGGCAGGAATCTGAGGCGGATGTTAAAATAAGAGCCGGCTTTGGACAGTTCCGTGAGCTCGCCCTGTTTCTCCAGGTAGCGTGTCTTAGACACTATCGGGACAGCCTGTGATTTGGTAGAAGATGGACCAGAGAAAAAGAGGTTCATGGGTAAAGTCGACATGCTCTGATTCCTCTCAGCTTTATCTGTCTGAACAAATTATTTATTGTTTTTTCCTTAACACATCATACGGGCTGGTACGACATACATCATACGGACCGGTACGACATACATCATACGGTACTACACACATCATACGGTACTACACACATCATACGGTACTACACACATCATACGGGCCGGTCCTACACACATCATACGTTACTACACACATCATACGGGCCGGTCCTACACACATCATACGGTACTACACACATCATACGGTCCTACACACATCATACGGTACTACACACATCATACGGGCCGGTCCTACACACATCATACGGTCCTACACACATCATACGGGCCGGTCCTACACACATCATACGGTCCTACACACATCATACGGGCCGGTCCTACACACATCATACGGTCCTACACACATCATACGGTCCTACACACATCATACGGTACTACACACATCATACGGTACTACACACATCATACGGTACGACATGCATCATACGGTACTACACACATCATACGGTCCTACACACATCATACGGTCCTACACACATCATACGGTACTACACACATCATACGGTACTACACACATCATACGGTCCTACACACATCATACGGTACGACACACATCATACGGTGCTACACACATCATACGGGCCGGTCCTACATACATCATACGGTACTACACACATCATACGGTACTACACACATCATACGGTACTACACACATCATACGGGCCGGTCCTACATACATCATACGGTCCTACACACATCATACGGTACGACACACATCATACGGTACGACATGCATCATACGGTACTACACACATCATACGGTCCTACACACATCATACGGTCCTACACACATCATACGGTACTACACACATCATACGGGCCGGTCCTACACACATAATACGGTACTACACACATCATACGGTACGACACACATCATACGGTACGACACACATAATACGGTACTACACACATCATACGGTACTACACACATCATACGGTACGACATGCATCATACGGTCCTACACACATCATACGGTACTACACACATCATACGGTACTACACACATCATACGGACCGGTACGACACACATCATACGGACCTACACACATCATACGGTCCTACACACATCATACGGTACGACATGCATCATACGGTCCTACACACATCATACGGTACTGCACACATCATACGGACCGGTACGACACACATCATACGGACCGGTACGACATGCATCATACGGACCGATACTACATGCATCATACGGTACGACATGCATCATAAGGGCCGGTACGACATACATCATATGGAGCGGTACGACATACATCCTGGCTCTGACACCTGAGGTGAAATGCATTAAAGGTTTGTGTTGCACTTATTGTTTTTCTGTTGTATACTGACCTTGAGTTTTTGAAATTCCAGATTATTGGCAATGCTAATCAGCTCTTCCATCTGCTTCATCTTCCCAACTTGAGTGTTTGTATCCTTTATGATCTAAAAAATGGCATAATGGCGGGTGCGTGCTGATCACATGTTCATAAAAGTGCAGACCACTATCATTCTAGGGGCTAGGCTACTATTGTTGCTTAAACATTAGGTCTTAACTTTGTGTGGGAAACAATGATGGAACACAATATCAGATGATGTGATCCAAACATGTGCTTTCTTCTCCAACACCTAGTTGTTGCTTTGGGATGTGAGCAAACTAAACACCAGTTAGACACATTTTAAAAATGGCTGTCGACCTACTTTAGACACCGCAGCGAGAGCTTGGGAAGACGTTTGCTCTTCATTTGACCCTTCTTCTGTCTTTTTCAAAATATTCTGAGGAAAGAAGTCAACGCATCCATTTTATCACTCTCTTTCTCTGCGTATAATTCAAATACACACACACACACACTCTCAGTCAGCACACAACCCTTAACTACCTGGATGAGTATTTTCAGTCGAGTGATCCTTTGGAACGGTAGAAGTAGAAAGGAAGTAAATGGGAGTCGTTTGCACAGTGGAGAACTTTCCAGTCTCCGCATGACCACAGCAAAAGACTTGTTGGTCTGCCTGTGGAATAGATTATGAACACAAATCTAAATTCTTGTGATCTTAGTGTGACTGTTGGGAGCCTAGCATGCTACAGTATGCTAATGACTGTTACAAGGCAGGCACTAGCTGGGTTAGGCAGTACTCTCTCTAAACTCTTAGTTTGTTATGATTTGATTATATTGTGTACCAGGGTGTTATGCTTACATGAGGGTGCTGTGTGTCTTCTCCTGGTAGACTTGGTCACGGACATAGTCAGTGTACACAGAGAAGTGGTTTTGGGCATGGAGGAGGATGATGTCACACACGTCTGAGATGACCACACTCTGGTCCACTCGTTCCTGCAGATCTGCCAAGAATCTGAGAGACGATCCACATTTAGTGGGTCACACACACACACGCTCATCATGAGTTCTTCACTGTTCAAACTGAGGTTGCTTCTCTCCCCACACTTGCACTGTAAATTGCAATAGCTCTTACAAACGTCCCCACAACCGGCAGTCGAGATTCAGCAGCTAATGTTCTGGTGCAAACTGACATAATCCAGATGTAACATCTTTAGTTATCAGCTTTGTGAATAGTGCTGAATAATTGATTTTGGCCACGATGTACCAAATATATCACTGGACTAAAGCTGATATTTTAACAGCATGGACCACATAGAGTTACATATTTAACTTTAACACAAATCATTACTTTTTGTACTCAGCCTATTTTGTCTTAGAGGTGAATATCATGTGTACCCCAAAACACAGAATTAAGGCTTGGTGTTAAGTTTCCCTAGCCTGACGATGTCATACTCATAATTCTAGTCAGAATATGAGTCTGATAGCGCTCCATTGGGCTGTGATTATGGGGCGTGTTTCAACCGAACCAGGAGAAAAAATGCCTCTTCGCTCAATTGGTTTCAAAATGAATGCACTGTCAATGTCTAAATGGACTCGAATCTATACATTTCAGCTCTCCAGCGGCAGCCATGTTTGTTGAAAACGAATTCAACTCGTGTGTTGGTGACGTGGTTGGTTACGTTACTGTTGATCATCTGTCCATCATCGTATAAAGCCCGCCTTGACAATTTGATTGGTACGGCCGATATCGAGCCGCAGATAATTTCTCCTCAATGGAGTAATGCCAGACCGAACTTCCCAACCAAAAAATGTGTGGGCGGGGCTAAGTTCGGTCTGGTATCCAGGCTAAAGTTCCCCCCTTCTATTCTATTCTATGTGTTCTCACCTCTCGCTGACCTCGTACACTTGGATGATGTTGGAGAAAAGCCTCTTCCTGTCGTGAATCACAAGGGTCTCATTCAGCTCCCGTGACCCCAGGAAGTGGTCCGTCAATACCAGCAAGGAACATAGGTAGGACTCCTCAGAGGTCAGCACTTCAAACATGCTCTAGCAAGAAGTTCAAAGGTACCCAAAAGACATCAGTGTTATTTGTTATAAAGTGCTCGGGCCAAATTAAAATATCTCTTTGCATACACATTTACACCCCCTGTTGCTTTAAATATACACCACACACTGTTGCTTTAAATCTGTCTGCACTGTTGCTCCAGTTCCTCCTCTGCTGTAATGTTGTCCCTCACCTCCTGCAGCAGGAGCTGCCTGTGGCTGAGCGAGTCCAGCACGCCGCTCGTCTTCACCTCCGGCCGCTCCTGCCATAGGGGGACCGCCGGCTCAACCCTCCTCCTGCGCTGTGCGGTGGAGTCCACGGCGGCCACCGAGTTGGCCCTGCTCACCTGGCTGTTGCGTAGGCCGGCGGCCACAGAGTTAGCCCTGCTCACCTGGCTTTTACTTAGGCTGTTCACCTGTTTGCTAGATGGGTTCTCGCTTTTGGGGGGAGCAGTGTGAGTTCTGCGGAGCTTCCAAGGGAAAGGTTAGTAAAAAAAAAAGAGGTGATGGATCATTACTGTCAGTTTAAGACATTTTTGTGGTCTCTGTGACGTGCAGCAACTCAACACATGAAATGATTTTATTCAGCATCATACTGTGGCTGTGAGATTATGAATCTCCCACCTCCTTGGAAAATGTATCTGGAGAAATAAGTCAACTTCTCTTACGTCTTTGGGTCCCTCCTGCAAGGGTTGCAGGCCAGGGGGTGAATCTCCTTGAATCGCGATGTACACAGGAATACTAAATGCAAAGCAAAATGTTAAAAAGTAATGGCGGTTGTTGACATTAGATATTAGCCATATTTTGGTTGCGTGTGTGTGTTTGTGCGTGCGTGCGTGCGTGCGTGCGTGTGTGTGTGTGTGTGTGTGTGTGAGAGCATGATGGACAAACTTACTTTGTGTTGTCTGCAGACACACACTCATAATCATCACTCAGGTTCACATCTGAAAGAAAAAATGAGCAAGGGTGAATTGTATCCTAAGTGCACTAAACCTCAGTCAGTGATAAGTATATCAGTGGTAATTAAACCTGCCTGATTGTAGTAGATAACGTGACAGACTTGTGTAAGCATGCATACCAGTCCCTGAAAAAGGGGATGTTGCAGGGTGTGGGTTTTCTCAGAACGTCAGCTACTTTGCATTGCATTGTCATGTGGCTAGTGCTCTCTAAAGCCCATTCCCTGACTTAGAGCAAACCAGTACATAACATGAGAGAAATGAAAACAGCAGTATAAATAATAATTATGATAAAATAATATTATTCATGAGGTAAAATGTAATTCAGTTGAAGAGTTAACGTTGTTGATGACTAAAGGTTGCTGGGAAACATGGGCTGTTAAATGACTGTTATGACTGGTTAATGTTCCGACCAAAGCAGTCACTTGAGAGCATGACGTTCTGTTAGCTGGCAGGCGCAGTATGCTATATCTCAAATGAAAGCTAAGGGGTTAAAACAAAAAGGGTGAACTTAGCTGGCTAGCTAAAGCCACTCTTCTCCGCAAGGGACTGGATCTAACGTTAGCTGGTTAGGGACCAAAAGGATTTAAGTAAGTCTTCACCTGATTTCTCTGGTGTTGACTCATTAATAGGGGAGTAGAAGTGTTCATAGGTGTCCTCTTTGCTCTTGACGGGCTTCTTCCGGCTGGGTGGAGGACCCCCCCGTGGGGACAGCACGTAGGAGAGGCCGGGTTGGGAGCTCTGCCTGTAACTCTGAGGAATGGCATCGGGTATGGGGGGCAGGGGCCGACTCTCCACACAGGGATTCGGTGAAAGGGACTCCTTTTTCTTCCCCTGTCCAGTTCCGCGTGGGGGAGTCGGGGAGTTTGCCTTGCATTTGGTGTTTGTGATGGGACTGATGTCTGGGAAGGGTTGCGCGGCAGGCCGCAACGCTATCTGTGCTGGCCTCGGTGGTGGAAGGGGTTTCACAACATTGACCATGCACTCGTACTCGATGTCTGGCCAGTCTTCGTAGACACAATCCACATCAACTTCCCCACCGCTTTTCCCCGACTTCTCATTCCTCTCTTCCCTTTCTGGGGTAGTTTCCATGCTCTCTTCTGTTGTCTTCTCTGCGGGGAGGCCATGCCCTGTGTCTGCTCCGTCCAGCACTGGGACCCAGACCAGCTTCATGCCAGGTCTGTGTTGGTGGCATAAGCAGAGGCAGGGGTTGGGCCTGGGCTCCGTGGCGCTACAGGGAGTCGACAGCGGCTGCTCACTCTCTACTCCATCACTGTCTGTCTTTTCACTTCCATCTGGTGCTGAGAAAGAGAGAGCGACAGAGAAGAAAGAGAGTGTGTGTGTGTGTGTGTGTGTGTGCGCTCGCATGCCCGCGTGTGTGTGTGTGTGTGAGTGAGTGTGTGTGAGATATGAGTGAGTGAGAGAGAGAGAGAGAGAGGGAGAAAGAAAGAAAGAAAGAGATAAAGAGAGAGAGATTGAGTGTCTGTGACTCTACTAGCTGAATGGATACTATGTCACCTGGTACTTTGGCTGGTCTTAGAGGCAGAGGGGAAAAGTGAATGGGTAATTACAATGTACAAGTGTGCTGTCTGCTATTATGTTGTTACTGTGACATGCTTCACACTCATCTTAATTCACACTCTGCTACTGTGTGCACATCTATATGGTGTTTGTATACTATACTATCTAAATTTGCATATTTACATATTGGCACATATCAGTTTATTCTGCATTTGTGGATTGAATATAATCCTGAAAATAACACATGATCACAACCCTTACACATTGCTCTGCTGTCATTTGGGAATTTATAATTCATTGTGAAAGAACCATTTCCTCACAGAATCCGAAACAGATTCACATTGGTGCTATTCTTCATAAACCAACAGGCCCCAACACAATAGAATGAAATATGCTTTTAACCTGATCGGCATCCATGCTCGGGAGCCAGCCTACAGCGGGGCTTCTGCCATTGTAGCTCTGGTTTCTCCTCTTTGCCCTGCGTCACAGTGAGACCTGTTTCCCTGGGAGACGGTGATGGAGTGGAGAACTCCTCTGTGGCGTCTCTGCTGAGCAGGCCGGGACTGTGGGGCAGGGGGCTTCTTGCTGGAGGCGTATCATCCTCTGAAGCTGGCCCTCGGGCCTGGTTCCTCCATAGGATGAGATGAGGGGGTATCTGCCTGGCGCTGCTGTTGCTGTGGTGGCCCCTTGTTGAGGGCCAGGGTCTGGGGCCACATGGAGCCTGTGGAGGCTGGAGGTTCGGTTTAGGGGGAGGGACAGGCTTGCGTGGCACTGGAGGCTTCCTTGATTGCATGCCGAGTCGTTTGCTGTTGTCCTGGATGTTTCTTTCAAGGCTTGCCTGCTCGGTTTGAAGCTTAAAGAAGATGGCACAGTATCACACACTGAATCTTTTTCTAGAACAATTCTGCATCTTTCTCTGAGGTGATATCACATATATTTGCACACTACATATCTTGGTGTTTAACATATGAGACAAATATTACAAAGTGTATGGAAAGCGAGAGATACTACCTCATGTGTTCATGTTGTTCGAGTTGAGTGTGTGAGTGACGATCGCTCAGTGTGACGGTGTCCTCCAATGTCACATGTCTCACTTTTAGATGCACTTCTCCTTTTGGGTCATGGATGTTTCATGTTCCCCTTGCAAAGAGGGAAGTCAGAGTTTTCCCTTTTATGGGACAGGACATTGTGAAGTTGTTAAATTGTTCGAACAATTATTCTAAAAAAACATTACCATTACTTCTGGAATTCTCTTTCATCACCTCAGAAACAACAGTGCTGCACAACATTCTGTCAACTACTGTGTGGTGTTTGGATTGAATACCTTAAATTACAGAAGGTAAAACAGAATTAACACTATATGGACCTCTATGAAAAACGCTTGCACCTAAGGTTCTGGGTGTAGAATTGCAGACATATAGTTTCACATCTCTTTTTCTTTGCATACATAGATCAGAGAGGCCGTATTGATGGCTGAGCAAGCATAGTCTAATTATATATAACTATATATACGTATTTTTTATTTTTTTTATATATATATATATATATCCAAAATGCTTACATGACGTGCTACAGGCTGACAGATGTCAGTTTGCTGGTACTGTGCTCGAAGGGTATCAAACATACAAGGTAATAGACCTCTTGAACAGCATAGTTGACCCCATTCATGTTTCCCCATTTTGAAATATCAACTACAACCACAACTGTTTACCTCCCCTCAAACATATCAGTATTGGATGATAAGGTGTGTCCTAACACAGATAACATAAGTCTGACTCCTTGACTACAGAGAACCCGTTTGTTTTCCCATCTTGTGAGGTGGGTTAATGTGTCACAGGAGTATTGTCATTCAGAGACATTTGGCAAGTAGATCTTCCTGTCTCCGTGCCTCAGTGAGAAAAAGATATGTTCTGCAGTTTGTACCACTATATGGTTTTATTGCTGTTTTATCTGTGACCTGTTTGTCAGTCTTCTTAAAATCAACAACTTTTCCGTGCAGGAAAGCAAAAAGCCAAATATGGAAAGTGGAACTGCTGGTTAGTCTGTGGTTTCAGGTAGGTGGACGCAAAAGTCAATCGAAGAGGAAGCCGTAGAGCCTGTGGCCAAAACGGTCTCTAAAAGAGAGAAGTAAGCTGGTGAGCCAGCAGCCACAGACACAATTGTACCCCGAGCAACAGAAGCAACTGAAGAATACTTCTGAAAATTACCTCCTTTCAGTTCATCAGAGAATTTCCATAACTGAGCATTTAATATCAGTGGGTATTTTGCACAGACAAAGTGACCACTACTGATATCTGGGTATTTCCAGATTTGTGCACAATTTGACCCTATTTACTTGTGTTAACATGAAGCTTTCTTTCTGGATAAAGAGAAATTCTTGCTAATAATAATTTACATTTTCTATACATTTTGCAAAACAACAGACTGTGAAAAATGGCACCATCATTAAATGAAAACTACAGTGTGTCTACAGTTGAGTGTTAGAGGCACAGTATGTAGGATTTAGGGGGATCTATTAGCAGAAATGGAATGTAGTATTCATAAATATGTTTTCATTAGGGCATAATCACCTGTAACTATGAATCGTTGTTTTTCGTTAGCTTATACTGAGCCCTTCATATCTACAGTGCCCTACAGAATTATTGGCACCCTTCGTGAATATGAGTAAACGAAGGCTGTTTATCCTCTTGGTCTTTCACTCAAAATATTCACAAAAATCCTACCTTTTCATTGAAGTAAAATTATTGAAAGAAAAAAATGTTTTGACATTTAAATAAATATTTTTCTCCAAAACATGTGTGCCACAATTATTGGCGCCCCTAAAAAAATCTTATAATTAAAATCTAACTGAAGTATATTTCCAGTCATGTTTGAAATTTTTAAGTTCACCTGTTTGATTAGGAACTCTTAAGTTGTCAACCATGACTTCCTGTTCCACTGGCGTACAAATATGAGGTGACACAGGCCAAATTCCAGTAGTCATTTACCACTATGGGAAAGACCCAAGAACACAGTGATGATGTGCAACGAAAAGTTGTTGAGCTGCACAAATCAGGAAATGGATATAAGAAAATCTCTAAACTGTTTAAAATACCCATTTCCACTATCATGGCAATAATTAAAAAGTTTAAAGCGACAGGAAAGGTTAAGAATCAGCCTGGAAGAGGACGTGTGTGTACATTGACCCCACGCACCGTGAGGAGAATGGTTCGACTGGCAAAAGAATCTTCAAGGATCACAGCTGGAGAATTGCAGAAGTTAGTTGAGTCTTGGGGTAAAAAAAGCCCCGGAACTATCATCAGACCCCACCTACATCACCACAAGTTGTTTGGGAGGGTTGCCAGAAAAAAGCTTCTGCTGTCAATCAACAACAAACTAAAGTGCCTACAGTTTGCCAAATATTACTGGGACTTTCAATGGGACCGGGTTATATGGTCAGATGAGACCAAAATAGAGCTTTTTGGCAACAAACATCAAAGGTGGGTTTGGCGTAGACAGAAAGATAGCCATACAGAAAACCACCCCATACCCACTGTGAAGTATGGTGGCGGATCTTTGATGTTGTGGGGCTGTTTTTCTTCCAAAGACCCAGGACATCTTGTTAGGATACATGGTATCATGGACTCCATCAAATACCAGCAGATATTAAATGAAAACAGCCTCTGCCAGGAAGCTTAAAATGGGCCGTGGTTGGACCTTCCAGCAGGACAATGATCCGAAGCACACCTCAACATCTACACTAAAATGGTTCACCGACCACAGAATAAAGGTTTTGCCATGGCCATCACAGTCCCCCGACCTAAACCCCATTGAAAATTTGTGGGATGAGCTGAAGAGGAGAGTCCACAAGCGTCGACCTCGGAATCTGACGGATCTGGAGAGATACTGTATGGAGGGATGGTCTCATATCCCATGTCATGTGTTCACCAACCTCATCACACATTATAGGAGAAGACTCAGCTGTTATCTTGGAAAAGGGAGGCTGCACAAAATATTAAATGAAGGAGTGCCAATAATTGTGGCACACATATTTTTGAGAAAAATATTTGTTTCATGATAAGAATTAATTTTTTCTATCAATTATGTTTCTTCAATTAAAGGTTATATTTTTGTGAATATTTTGAAAGAAAGATCATGAGGATAAACAAAAAATATAATCTCGTTTTGCTCATTTTTACTAAAGGGTGCCAATAATTCTGGAGGGCACTGTACATAGGGAGTGGTCCCTCTTCCACAGAGTTTACCATGTTGCACAGCCATGTTTCTACAGGAGCCCAGAATGGACAAACCATAACACTGGCTCTAGAGAGGGCCTTTTGTGTTTTTATGGCAACTGATGGCCGACACACGTTATCCTACATGCTTGTAAAGGGAGGGGTGACGGAGGGGTATTCAGTTAGCAAACCATGCCACTAGATGTCTCTAAATCCTACACAATGCACCTTTAAGCCACATGAATATTAAACAATGAAGAAAGTACAAGTTGCTGATACATACTTTATTGATTACACAAAATAATTATTCGTTCTTTTATCATAAAGACAACATTTTATATTTGATCAAACATCTACAAAAACATATGCAGTTTTAAAATAATAAAATCACAAATGCTTGCAGTTAGTGAGGTACCTGAACTAGAAGACAGTGGTTTCTGTTATTTTAATATAGTTTTAATTAATATAATATGTAAGGGATAATGTATTGTCCGGCGGTCATTATCCAAAAATAAATCCCGACAGGACGACTATTTTTAGATAATGAATGCAGGACTATACAGTATTCCGCTTATTATACGGTTACTTGCCAAAACGATAGAAGACATTCCTCCAAAAATACCTCTTTTTAATGATTTTGTTGCCGTTTCGTGATTTCCGCTAAGAACAAAAATGTTCTTCAAGCAAATAGAACTTTTAAGTTTTAGGTGTTGCGTAGCAACCCATTACTTGCTGACTTCAAGTTACAATGACTTTCCGTTATGTTAAATGACCGGACTACTTGCAAAATGATGTGAAAGATGTGAATTAGAAGCACAAAACCCGTTGCCAATGACATTATCTTTTCGCAGCGGTGAATATCAAGAAATATAAAATAATATTATATTACAAAACATGCAGATTTTACTTTCATAATTTCACATAGATATTCAGCCATGGCAATGACCTCACCAGCCTTTGAGGTACAGTATTTCGGGTGTAGTCGGATGGAAGTTTATCTGGGACACGAGCAAATATGAACATCATAATCTGTGTTTGCCACTGTAATATTACATGCTGAGATACATCACAGTGATTCATGAGTTTTCAGTTTTCATTTTTGAGGCGGTACATGGGGTGTGTGTGTTTTTGGTCGACTCACACACTCCGAGGCAGGAACAAGAGCAGAAAAAATGGAATGATGTTAACTGTACATGAAAATGGAGTATAAAACATATTCCACATTCCACCATTTGGGTTTTTAAAAACTGTTCACTACCTATGACCCACGGAGGACTTGAAGCACCAGAACCCTTAGATCAGACGGTGTCTCCCGTATACGGGCTATTCACCTACAGCCACCTCAGATACTCTAATACCACTGCATGGAACCCCCATTGAGGGGGCGATAATGTACCTCCATATTCTCACTCTCGCACTCTGAATATTTGTTGCACACACACTTTGCACACGTGCTCTCCCTTGCTCTGCTCTTCTCTTTCTTAGTGTCTATCTTTCCATCCTCCTCTTCACACATATTCATGCATCCTCTCCCTCTCATTCTCTTGCTAAAATCATCAATGCTTTTTTTATCCTAGGTTGTTTGCGCTAATCTCCATTTTACTTCAATCAATTTCCCCTTCAGTCAGTTCCTGATTATCCCTTACTTACTTACTTCCTCCTCCATTCTGTTGTTCATTTCCTCCTCTTTGTCTTTCCCTTTCACCTCGACTTAGTCCCTTCCTATTGGCTCACAGCAGTATGCAGGCCCCGCCCGCCTTGGGGATATAGTCTGGGTTGAGGTCGTCGGGCAGCTTGCCTTTCTCTGCCCAGATATTGAGCTCGCCGAACACGCCCGTCTCAATCATCTCCTCCTGCCAGGGGATGGGGATGTTGCCCGAGGAAAAGTCGTCGTAGAACGCGGTGTCGTTGTTGTCCAGGAGCACGCCTTTGACCGTGCTGAAGGCGCCCACGTCGCCCACGTCCTTGGCATACACCATCTTAGGGTCAGGGACGAACGGAGGATCTACCATGCCTGCGAGACGCAGGGCGAAGGGTGGTGGTGAATGAAAAGTTACAGGGTTCTTACTGTGATTAAAAGACAGAGATTGTGTGACACCCTTTAAATAAGACTAAACACTCTGAAATTCAGATAATGTGTATTGTCTTGTTGAGCATATTAAGGTGTCACATCTGGATTTAAAATGATATCTTGTTAGCTCACCCTATTCTTTTAAGGGGTAATTCATCCAGGATGACTATTCCACCATCATCATCATTATCTATTGGCTGCATCGAATGCCAGTTGTCACCCAAATAAGAGTTGCATTCAAATTGTAGTGCAAAATTAGTTAGCCAGCAGCACATGTGATTAGGGCGGGAAAAAACTAAAAACTGGTTGTTAAAGAGTGTTCTTTTGTGTTCCATAGAAAAAGAAACCTGCCATGGGGTTCCCCTAGTATGAACTAAGGAGATACTGATAGAAGTTCCCTTTTTGGCAGAACTACTATATCTGTATGAGTGTATGGGTGAGTTGGTTATTCAGACACAGCACAAGATGAATTACCTGAGGTTGGAAGAGCTAGTGTTGTAATTCAAATCTACTCACCTGCTTCGAGTCGTCCCCAGTTGAGGTCTTTGAAGTAGGCCTGGTTTTTGAGCTCTGTGCATTCGTTGTTCTTGAAGCCGAGACGTTTGGCTGGGTCCTTCTCCATTAAGCCCTCACAGAAGTCCTTCAGCTCCTTGCTGAACTTGTCTGGGTAGGACACTGGGTCCTTCAGGATGCGCCGAGACACCTCGCTGTTCTCTACCTAAGGTTAGATGCCATCACAAGGCCAAAGATGTCAAATATTACCAAATATAACAAGTAACAGAATAATGCAGTTAGATTTACTGTTCAGCAAACACACCTTCTCAGCTTTTGAGATTCTCTTGAGATTTAATCTTGCTGAGCTGAAAGATTGTAACATACCATTTGCATTTCAGTACCTTCTCTCCTCGAACCCGAAAAGGACCTTTGGCAGCGACCATCTCATAGAGGGTGACCCCCAGGGTGAAGTAGTCCACAGTGTAGTCATACTCTTTATTCTCTATCAGCTCAGGGGCCATGAAGCCTGGTGGTGAACCCAACAGAGTATAGATCTTAGCAGGATGTTAGGAAAACATCTCTGGGTACTCAGTAACTTTTATGACATTGGGATGGAGAAGTGATGTTGTCAGTTGGTGTAAGACTGACCTGGGGTTCCTGCATATCCCTTAGTCATGTCTTGTCCTGGGGGGAGTTCAACAGCCAAACCCAGGTCTGAGAGACGCACATGTCCTGAGAAGAGGTCCAAGGGCCTTGGGTTATTTATTCTTACAGTGTCAGTGAGTGATGTTTCACATGTTCATAAGAACTCTCTTCCAGTCTGGGAATGCACCTACATGTATAGTCATTTGTGTGTGTGTGTGTGTGTGTGTGTGTGTGTGTGTGTGTGTGTGTGTGTGTGTGTGTGTGTGTGTGTGTGTGTATAAAATGTACACTAATGTAGAAATACTGTTATTGAAATAGGGTTAAAACTGTTACTGTTATTGAAATAGGGTTAAAACTGTGACTGTTATTGAAATAGGGTTAAAACTGTTACTGTTATTGAAAAAGGTTGCCCATTTGATCTCTACACTCAAGTGCTGAAATATCAGCTACAAGTTGACATTATCATAAGCCTTGGTTTTCATTACCAACAACATCGTTCTTATGTTTTGGAGTCTTGGACATGTTCCCAACCTTGTTCTATGTGGGTTGCATCTGAGAAGGTTAAGCAAGACAAATGCAAAACAACTAGCAAAGTATTGGTCCATTCAGCTATTATAGGTAGTGTGTCCACCTGATGACGGCATCACATCTACCAGTAAACACTAGAGTTAGAGTTAGCCTGATAATGGAGTTGTAGTGTGGTAGCATTCAGTGTCGGATCCATGTCTGTACAAAGCTCCACCATGCTACCATTCATATTTGGATCTGTAATTCTGGCCCTGTGTTAAGACTCAAATAAAGGTCTTATAAATGTGTGTGTGTGCACTGGTGTTACTCACCTGTATCATCCAGTAAGACATTCTCAGGCTTCAGATCTCTGTACACGATCCTGTGCTGGTGGAGATGCTCAAGACCACAGATGATCTGAGCTGTGTAGAAGCATGCCCTAACCTCATTGAAGCCTGGGTTCTTCTCGTCCACGTTATACATATGAAACCTACAAAATGGGGTGAGATGAGATCATTGGGCAAAGAGGGGAAGGATACGAAACACATGTTAAAAAGCACACAGTTTCAAGTAAGTCGTAAAGTAAAACATTCAATCACACACTATAGTAACATGCCGTAATGAAGATATTGAGATCTAAAGTTACGACAGTTGGTATTCACTAATTAACCACAACCATATACAAAATTCCACTTGGTATTACTTTTAAAAAGAGGTCATGGTGAAAGTTTTTTTGATAACATTTGGGAAGCTGTCTTAAGAGAAAGACTGACATGATCTCACAATGCAAATTTGTAAAACGTTAAAAAAAATATGTTTTTACCGTTTTTTAAAGCTATATTTTTTAAATTAGCCAGATTTCATGACATTTTTCTGAAATTCTTTGTGACAATTTTCTTTGGGATCAACACATCTGTCATATCCACTGGTTACCCAGGTTACCAGGTTATTCACTATGTAGTTTTGGGTTTCGGCTAGTTCCCCAAAATCATCAGTTAGCAAGATAGCTAGCTCTTATCAGTGCTAGCTTTAATGTTGTTAGTGTTTGCAAGTCTATCGGTTATTACTTCTTACTGCCTTTTTGCCTATTTGATTATTGCTTATGTCTTAAAGTTTTATAACATCAATAGTGTTCTCATGCCATGTGTAATATGACAGGAAGAGACAGTTTTGGAGTTAATGATAACATTTGTGACTGAATTTCAACAGTTTTCACACATTGTCATGTCAGTAGGGGACAGTAAGACTGTGTTTATAGGGTAATAGGGCTTTACAGTGTTCAAAGTGTCACTGCAGTTGTGTCTATCACTGACACGTCTGAACTTTTTTCAGACAATCTCCTGAGGTCAGATGCTGACGCAGTCTACTACATCTTCAAATACCCACCCATCATATTAGCCTTGAGGTCTAATCTGACCAGATTACTGAGGATTAAAGAAAGAGCCGCCACTCTGCCCCCCCCCCCCCCCCCCCCCCCCACCCCCAGACACACACACACACACACACACACTTGGAGGCCCACACCAGGTGCAGTGAAATAAGATCAATACTTAGTCTCATAGGGTTAACCTGATTCTGGTGTGTACAGAATGTACTGTATCCTGAGTGCCATATGCGCACTGTACTGTATCTCTCTTTCTCTGTCTCTCTCTTTGTGTGTGTGTGTGTGTGTGTGTGTGTGTGTGTGTATGAATCTATTGCATTACACATTGACTATTGTCTCTGTATTTGCTGTTTTGCAATAGAAGCATCTGTACCTGAGGTCTCCTCCGTTCATGATGGTCATGACCAGACACAGCTCGTTCTTGGTCTGAAAAGCATACGCCAGTGTCACGATGAAGCGACTGTGCACTTTGGCCAGGATACGCTTCTCAACGATGGCCCCCTGAAATACAGGACAGACAGCAAGTCAGCCCCAACTCTTAATAGACATCTATGGACTGCCCCATCCACTGCTACAGCCATGCTCAACTCAAGGCAGATTTGTGTTGTGTTTGCTCTATGCAGTTTCGACCTGTAAAGCATCTTGAGACAATATTCAAGTCAGTCTATATCAGTGAAGGTGCACTGGATTTTATGACATCATTATGGACTGCAAGAGGACCAATTGTGAAGCTTTAAAATGTAAGTGCACCCCCACCTCTGAGCCTAACTCCACCCCCTGCATCTAGATTTAGAAACATACTAATAAGTGGGCTGAGAAGCTATGAGTATCATGATGTAGAGAAGGCCCAAAAGGTTGACTCTACATCAGCATTGGCCTTGCAAGTTTCAGGATGATTTGAGCCCATAAAATGCAGATTTTTATAAAAATGCAAATTTTGTAAACAGCAGCATGTTTCATTATAGTTCAGTCATATCATCATTTAGTGTACAGCTCAAAAATATATATTTTTTAGCGTGCACTTACACTTTTATCATGTCTACCTGTTCCTCTGATCAATTCATTCTATTTCAACTATACTGACGTCCAACCGACTTTCTGAATAACTTCTAAATTTATATTTGCACACATGTGCCACTATTGTGAAACCGAGTGCAAAAAAAACCCCATCAGACCAGTCTTTCTCCCGCATCTGTTCTCTTAGTCTCTCTGTTCTAGTACATCCGTCATCTCAACTGCTTTGGTGGGTTTGGGTCTGCAAGCCTCTTTGCATTTAGCCAATACAGAATTAGTGTGATCTAATTCTCTGCACTTAGGTGACTTAAGTAATCTCATCTCTCGCTTCTTTCCCACCCCTCCCCCACCCCCCTTTGTCTCTCCACTCCCAGCCTCGGCAGCTGATGATGACCCGGTCTGAGTGACTCCACAGGTGAACAGCTCACACTGTCTCATTCAGTGGGTAAATCCGTTCGTTCTGTTGATGCCTTTTGTGCAGTGCTGTTAAGGCTTTCCCCGATCATTGTGTTCTGCACGCACCGCCGCTGTGCCCTTTGTCAGTCCTCGAATACTGCAGTGTTTATTGAGCAAACCGCTTTATTGATTTTGCCCATGTACAGCTGATTGATAAATAGTCACCCCCTAGGAGTTAATAAGTTCACTTGGAAGATAAACCCTACCTAGGCCTGGGTTAATTCAGATAACCAAACTGGCGGTCCCAGATACGGTTCTGAGACTAACCCGTTTGTCTCTCACCTCATACCCTTTGCGCTTCTTCAGCCTTTTCTTATTCAGCTTCTTGTTGGCGTACATCTTCCCAGTGGCCTTCATCTGGCAGGCGGACACCTCTCCAAAACCTCCTTTGCCCAGCACTCGGAACTCGTTGAACCAGTCCTCTGAGACGGCCTGGTCCTCCAGCCACTTGAACTGCACGAAGCGCAGGAAGTACATGCTGATCGTATAGCCCACGTGGGCCTTCTCCTCCAGGTGCTTCAGCAGGAGCTTCTCGCTCTCCTTGAACAGGTCGCTGCGCGTGTTTTTGTGGTCCTCCTTGACGCGGCTCACGGCCTTCTCGTCGAGGAAACTGCAGAAGTTCTTGGAGGCCGACTCGTAGAACTTGTTCACGATCTTCAGGGCCTTCTGCTGCCTCTCCTTCTCCTGGGCCACGTTGTAGTCCTCTATGTCCTTCCAGAGGTCACTGGCGTTCATGTGCGCGGGTTCGCTGTCCAGGTACTGCTGAAAAAGGCGCATGCCGATGGGCTGCTTCACGCACATGCTGTCGAAGGTCAAGTCGACGGTGGTCTTCATGTGCTCACACTTCTTGATGTGAGGCAGGTCGAGCTTGGCGCGATACTTCTTGTCCCGCATGGAGGCCGCGGCATTGCCATCCACGCTGCCTCGCGCTGACACGTAGGCCGAGTTGGCCACCACGTTCTCCAGACCACCGATATCCATGGTGGAGTGTCACCTGTACCCAACGAGAAAAGCATGAGGGGGGAGAAAGACACTCATGCATGGCTATGAGTCTCACAGCCGCTGAATATACATGCTGTATAGTCTTCATACAGTTGCTTCTTTGTGCACTGCATCTAAATTTCACTAATGCTGGTGATGCTTTATAGGGACTGTGTGGGTATACAATTTACTAGAATATAAAACTTACTACAGTACATCATAGAATGTGTTGCATTTGTGACGTATCGACTCCTCATTTGCATGTTGTAAGATAGTATGGCCAATAGAATTTAAATAATAGTTCATAACCAGAGCCGGAACAGTAACCTACGCTAAATCCATCATTATGTGGAACTAGAGATTTAATCTCCGACTCGTGTGATCGCACCTGAGTTGGCTGACTCCCTTGAGAAGTATGTTACCCAAATTCCTCCTGATCCAATTAATCCTCACTGGTAATGAAGCCAGCTACAATAATCCCATGACTGTACACAAACCAAAAGTTCACAGCTGCTGTACAGTCCTGGTGATCATGTCAGTTTAGGGTGATCTACTTAAATGTAATTTGTCTCCTTTTACTGCCTCAGCATGGGACACAACAGCACATTTACATGAATGTAAACCTTTTGAAAACAAACACATACAATAAACTAACAACTACAACAACAACAAAAAAACATCTCAAAGACCACAGGATTATTAGTAATGCATTATATGATAGGATCATTATAAGTAGTGATTGGAGAGTGTAATAATGATTAACACAAGGTGGGATTGACATGAGGTAGGATTATGAGTCAATTTGAAATTGCACGAGGACTATGGAATAATTATCATTAGCCTACTTTGCCTGAAAATGCATTTGTTTCTCCAAGCAAAGCAGAAACTTATCCATATGAGAAGACAGAAAGAACAGTGCAAATATTTTGGTTTTGGTCCTTTTGATGCTCTTTAAGGTTTCTTTGGCTTCTCCTCATTATAGAACATAACTTGTATGGAGAGTCCTTAAAAGTTCTGATACGAATCCCTAAAGGTATTTTCTGGAATTCTGAAGAGTTTGTCAACAAAACAATATAGACATGTCACATTTTAAAGAAATACTGGTGAAATGCTTCTGCGAGGAGCTGAGTGACATGCACACTTAGTCAAAGCCATAGCAGTGCATCCCTACCTTTCTTTCACACTGGTGGCTGCAAGAGGATCGGAAGACAGATGTGCCAGACACAAAAACACAAATCCACACTGAATTAATCCACAAATCCACTGAAGTATTCAATTTCCCTTCCAAGTGGATTTTGCTTTTTATAAGGGTTGTCCAAAAGTAAACCTCACTCTTCTTCATCCATCCATCAGCCCCTTATTCTCTCCATCTCTCTGCTTCCGCCTGTGTTGATTTGTTTCTCAGTCTGTCAGGCGAGGTGGTGAAAAAGTGGGGAGATCCATGCAGGGATTACTGTGCTGCTCTAATCCCACTTGATAGTTCATTAGCTTGTGGGGATTATGTCTGTGCATCACCAAGGAAGGCGACTTGTCAGAGACTGTGGTCTGCCGTGGTTTTCGTCACTCATCAGCCTTGGGCAAATTAGAAAACCATAAAATTCCCCCAATTCCACTTTGCCTTGACCCCCTTATACCACCATCACACACACACACACACTCATACAAACATGATGGCCACTCTCTCTTGTTACCAAGCATTAGCTCTGTATTTTGAACATAGATGACAAGAAGTCTGTATTCAACTCAAACAGACAAGATCTACAAAACGTAAGACATTAAGTTTCTGAATACCACAGACTAGAACCTAGAATGCACACTCCTCTTCCCATGAGGCGAGAGATGAGAGATTGAGGTCAAATGGGATTAAAATACAATGTGAATTGGTATTTCCAGATGCTTGAAATTCAGTAGCCACACTGTGCTAAAGGGATTAGGCTCATGGTGGCGATGAGCTCAGAGAGAGGAAGAGTCAGACAGGGTAGAGATCAAGACCAACACGGGCTTGCCTTGCCATATGACCTACATCCACCCATGGAGGCCATTTCAAGATCTTTCGTTATCTTCCATTATTTATCTTCCCTATTTTTTCACTGATATTCCTGGTGTAGATTTCTTGATGAATGATAACTTTTTTTGTCCAGATGATTGCTGGTCCTGCAGTAGTCCTGTTAATGGGGCCACTTCTGCATTGAAAAAGCTCCTCTCTGTCACTGTTCCAAGCACACAGGGTGGAAGTCAGTGTAATTATAATACTCTTTATCACCTAAATTGGGTGTGCTCAGCTGATCAAAACCGCTAAGTAAAATCGCTAATCAGCGCTGAGTTCAGCCAGGTGTACAGAACAGAAAATGATTGTGAGTTTATGACAAGGGGGATATGGCCTGATTGCTAAGACCATGCTAACTTGCCCTGCTAGCATCTAGTATCACAGCTTCAAATACAATACTGATGCACCAGTTTCACAATGTTAGTAGTTTATGGAGTACATGTATGCACAATGAAGAAAAACTGCACTGTTTATAAAGGCTGGTGATTGGTGCTTGGCTTGCTGATATGCATTCATGCTTTAGTTGTACTTCATGTACTGTCTGTGTATGAGTGGTTATCCAGTGCTACTTCCTATAACTGATGACATGTCATGACACCCTCTTTACCCTTGGAACACATGTGATATGGTATTGTTCATCTTCTGACATTTTCATTTTTTCTTGATCTTTAGGACTAATTCAAACAAGCGGGCCATGACTGACACTTAAAGCAACACTATGAAACATTTTGCCACTTGAGGTACTTTTATAGGCAACCACTTTTGGTATCAGCTTCAACTTGACACTATTTCAGAAGTAATGGCAAAAATAGATTGTGATATCCCTTTAGCACAGTGTGGCTACGTATCATGATAATTTACCTTTAATTAGCATTCTTCACAGTTAATGTCTCCAAAGAGCATCAGCCTGCTCCTTAATACCATAACAAGATAACAGTAATGTGAGCCTTCCTTGGCTAAGGTCAAGAACCTTCTGTGACAATGAATAAGCTTGTGTCTATTTGTGAGTGTGTGTGTATGTATGTATGTGTGTGTTTGTACACAAAGCTGATAATAATGCCAGGAAGTTCTGGAAGTTCCTGGATATCAGTTTGTTGAGATTCCCTGGACTCATAACTGGACTGGAACGTGATGTCCTGTCTTCCCCGATGTCACTTAAAACTGGATGCCCTGATTACATCTGATTCAGCCTTAAAAGGGATCACCAGCCTATATACAGAATCACACAATTGAATGCAGCAGTAGGAATCTCAGGTGGAGCTAAATGAAAGTCAATTGAATCAAAATGAATCATATTTCTCCTGTTACTCTCTCAGTCTCTCTCTATTTCAGTCTCCCTATCTCTCTCCTCACACACACAAAGAGAAAGAGAGAGAGAGCAACAAAGAGAGAATCACATACACATAAAACACACACACAACAATGTGTCCCCATATTTAAGTGTCCAAATATCTAAATACATTTATCATAAAATCAATGAGTAACTTTTATGTTGGTGGTGTGAGACTCTGCAGGCACACAGCAACTTTTTTTCTCTACTGACAGCAATAGCTCTCCAGCTAAGATTTTGGATGGGAGTTCAATCGCATGCCAAGTTAGCCAAGAGGAAGCCTGGAAACACTATTGTAAGTGCCCCAGGCAGAAAGCCTTTATTTTGCTTAATGAACAATTCATCAGTTGTTCCTAGAGATGTCATTTAAAGGGCTTACGTGCCATATCTGAAACAATTTAACTCTATATATGGCTGATTGAGACACAACAATACAATATAATACGCTACATTTTGGTTTCAGTTCCAAATTCACCTGCCTATTGCACTACAGTGGGAATAACATCTGGTTGCCATTGGCAACACCAGGGTCATGGGATAATGAGTAGTACAACGTAGTGGTAAAAATGCGTAAAATGTGCTGTCTGTTCATAGCTAATGGTCTGTCTGTGAGGCCCCCTAGGGGTCACACATATTAGTTTCTACAGGTTTGCACTAATTCAGTATTGCCCAATTTGTGTTGTATATGTTTGTTACTAAAGAAAACTGTCATACTGATTTTCATGAAATGAAAATTCAAATGAATCTGAAAAGTAATGAGCAGGCACTGATAGCATATTGTATGATCATTGTTTACATCTGAAGTCTATTGAGAGGTTGTTTCTCTAATGAAGCTGAAAGTTGAGAATGTTGAAATGCTGCCACAGAATAATCCTCCATCTTTCGTTTACATGTCTTTTGAGACATCAATGAACTGTTATCTGAAGAGACCGTTGCTTTTCAGTTCCTGTGAGAAAACAAGATGTAGATAGAGGAGGACTTCTTCACAGAGTATACAGCTTTGTAGTTGTGCAATAAATGCAACACTGGGTCAACTTTCAAATCACTTTCAATGTTTCATGGGTGTTTTTGCCATTTGGTAGTGACACCGACGTATTCTACCTGTTTTCTGTTATGGGCTGTTGGCTTATTTGGCCACTGCATTCACCGCCATCAGTGTCAGCAGCATCAGCAGAGTCCGTAGCAGAGGTTACATTGAGGGCAGTTGAATTCAAACCAGGAAATGTTCCATATTCTTTCTCGTTGTCATTTTCCTCTTCGTCGTCACTGCATCTCACCCCAAAGCTCTTACACAACATAACCTCACGGGTCTCCCTGGTGTATGCTTTCCTCATCTCCTCAAACCTTGTGCTTTCTATGTGTGTGTGCACGTGTGCAAATAAAACCTTGAACATGTAAGTCAATAATTGCAAAAACTACAACCAATATACAGCATCTGCCCATATTGCACTCTTTCCATATACCAAACAACTAGAAGGTCATGTCAGTAAG
This sequence comes from Clupea harengus, assembly GCF_900700415.2. Classification (NCBI taxonomy): domain Eukaryota; kingdom Metazoa; phylum Chordata; class Actinopteri; order Clupeiformes; family Clupeidae; genus Clupea; species Clupea harengus. The sequence goes on from NC_045159.1 coordinate 26,371,252, forward strand.
GTTTACCTTTTAGCCGTACCTTTACTGTCTGTTTACTGTAGCTGTAAAGTTTAGTGTCTTTAGATTATACGCTCCAGTTGAGCTGAACATAAAGCTATGGTTTCGCAGCAGGTTTATCTATTCTGCCATAGCATTTCCTCACCTTTGAGATCCATCCCTTTGTCTGCATTGTCCTCCTCTGGCACCCCTTCCTCCAGTGAGGTGTGCTCTATTGCTGCAGGTGAGGTGTCCATGACTTGCACCTGTTCCAGTGTCTGGAGGCTCTCTAGTGACTCTCTAAAGGAATTACAGTTTCAGTTACAAAGCCAGCATGTTCTGGGGTACTAAAGTGTGTGTGTGTGAGAGCATGTGTGCCTCTTTGTATGTATGTGTGCGTGTGTGTGAGCCTGCGTGCCTGTGTGTGTGTGTGTGTGTGTGTGTGTGTGTGTGTGTGATCGTGTGTTTCTCTGTGTGTGTGTGTGAGCATGTGTGCTTCTGTGAGTGTGTGTGTGTTTGTGTGTGTGTGTTTGTGTGTGTGAGAGCATGTGTGCCTCTGTGAGTGTGTGTGTGTGTGTGTTTCTTTGTAACACTATAAGATTTGAGCTTCTTGTTCAGTCTCAGAGTGGAAAATTGAACTGTGTGTGTATCTAAAGCACTCCCTTACACTCTCTGAGGCCCTGGCCGAGGGCTCATAGGCTGAGGTTCAGAAGAGCCCTCGCTACACTTGTGGTCCTCTGTGACACCAGCAGCCATAGTACATGACTGTCCACTTGGGTATTGGAACCAAGAATGTAGAAAATAAGTAGAGAGCGTTCATACATTCATTCATTGTGCATTTGCAAAATATATTTATTTAACTGTGCATTATAAATAAATACAGATAGAGTTGAATGGATAAATACCAAGTCCCGTTTCCTGTGTCCCAGTGAAATGGCTCTGTGGAGGAGGTATCTCGCCTGCTGGGATGCTGGGTTTCCAAGATATTTATTTCATCCCAACACTGAGACTTCTTCCTGTCCAGTATGAGATTATCATTGAAAAACACATCCTATGTATGGGCCTTGTCGCCTTGATTCTGATTGAGAATGTGTCTTCTATCAAATGGATATTGGCTATATCTCAGGCTCTGGTAAAGCACCTCGAGAAAATATCAACAACTGTATTTAATGCAATGTTTGTTAATAGTTTAATAACATTTGATTTCATAGAATGACCCAATTTCTCTCAAAATCTTTACACACACACACAGACACACACACACACACACACACACACACACACACTAAGGGGGAGATAATATGTTTCACCTCTTTATCCTCTTACACAGACACTCATCTCCATAGGTGTCATCCAATATGGTTATGCTGCAGCTGCACAACCACAAAGACCAAGTTAAAAAAGGGAGGCTAGATGAAGATAGATCATCTATTTTCAAAACAAACTGGTAATTTGTCTTTCATTAAAACTGCAGCCCATTCTTTATGCAAACATAAAAACTTCACATACAGATGAGCAATTTTGGGGTCTTTGCCTCCTGTCTTCAGCCATGAGTGGCAGCTGGTGGCCAGAATATTTCCTTCATCCCATCTCTGCCGCTTTCTACCACAAACAGGACGGACACATTTTCCCATTTTCGTGAAAACGTTGAAACGTTTCAAAATGGGTGTGCTTACATTACACCAAATGCCGGATAAATATAAGGTACGCTACACCTACCGACAGTTTGTCCCGTCAGAGTCAGACACACTACCACGGAGATTTGTCCTAAGAATGCCTTTCAACTGTCGACCCTGTGCATTGGCGACACCAGTAGGCCTACTACTGCTGCTCTCCATATTGGTCTGAGGTTCACTTGCCGAAGAGGACCCTCTCATCGGACAGTCCATCGTGTGCATGAGGGGCTCTTGCTGAAAGGATGTGCCCTTCAGAATACCTTTCAGGGGTTTCGATGGTCCAGGGTCATCCATTCCCGTGGACAACTAGCCTGTCAGAAAGAGGAAAATATATTAATATATATATATATATTTAACGTTTGCAGTAATACTTATGGGCTGGTTGAATATGATTCCTTAACTCACCCCAAACAGACATCTGTTTAGGATTAGTTGCCTGAACGTCTGGACAGAAATGTAGCACGAGCGTACAACACATAGCCTAATGTGACGTTGCCTGGTGAAATTATGACGTTATGAGTAGGCTAACATTTGCCCTCTCAAAAGTTTGAAGTTTGAATTTTTGCTCCGTTTTGCAAATTTCACAAATGTACCTACATACATTACAATGTTAACCGTATATAGAATCAAATCTAAAAAAAAAGTCTAAAAAAAAAAGATGTATTAATTATTATTATTTAACTTGGGTAGTAGCCTTACTGCATACTGTAACACAAGATCGGCCCTAAGTTTAGGTCCATGTACCTTTACTACTATTGTTCAGTATGAACTTGCCTTTTAATCCTGTTTACTGATGCATGGGATATTTATCTTATAGGCATGATGTTCGGTGTATTAAATAGCCTAGTATGACTATTTATTGTTTATCATTGAAAATATTGACGGTGTAATGGAGGCATAAGCTATTTGTCATACAACCACTAGAGGGCAGCATCAAGCTCACAGCCATCTGTTACCTCATTTCCGTGCGACGAAGGCGTCTGATGGTTTGAAGCAGAGGCATGTGCAACATTACCTGATACTTGGTAAACTTCGTTTACGCCTTCGTTTTTCCTGTTGCTGTATCAACTTTTCTTGCAACGTTTGGTAGTAGCGTTTCTAGGGATTCGTTAAAAGACAGTCACAAGTACTCTTTAATATTTTTTGACACACTTGTATCATGGATGTTTAGGCTGATGTTTCATAGCTAAGATGGCGAGTAAGCTAGTTAACTTACCTCAACCATCAATGGTTCTTATAAACGTGCGTCAAAACACTGTGCTTTGTCATTTATTTAACGTGTACTAATCGGAACAAGTAACCTAATAAGCAGGGTAGTCACTAACGTTAGTTTCTCTACGATTGCCCTCGAACATGCTGATGTAGGTACGCTGTGTGGAAAGATGTACTGTGCTGTACTGACAAGGATTCATAAACTTACTGTCACGGCCATAAGAAAGGGCCAGACCCCAAATAACAGTGGTGATGCATGCCCCAAGCTGAGACCTATACCTATGCTTTTCGGTTTTTTAGGTGGGGTAGTTCTTGGAAGATGCTGCGTCTGTAACCAACAACTGTCTAAGAAGAATAAAGAATAAACTCCATGTGAGATGATCCTGTGACCTTAGAGTGTGCAGAACATCTCCTAGAACACCTCCATCACTAACAGCAGCGCGATGGCTCGGCCTCTGTTTGGAGGAGCCTTGTCAGCCACTATCCCGCCCAGTGCTCAAGACATCAGGTAGTAATAACATCATAGCCATCATATGTATCTGCAAGGCCTCTGCTGACAGACCAACTTTCTTTTAAATGGAAAGCCATTCCTCATGCCATCAATACTACGATATTAGGGTTAAAGATCATGTTTGGTTGTTTTTTGCTTTTAATATATACATATCTTGCTTGGGTCCGGCTCCTATTCATGTGTTTGTGAGGGCAGTGAGCTAAGGGAGATTCCAGACAACCAGGAGGTTTTTGCCCATCGGGACACTGACCAGAGCATCATAGTAGAAATGCTGGAGTACCAGAGTCATGTGGAAGATGAAGATGCAGCAAAGTAACTATAAATTACATATCAAATATATTTAATCATTTGTGATGGGTGATTAGTGTCCTGTTTAAGCTATTTATTTAAGCTAAAAAAAATATAACAAAAAAGGATCTTGAGATAGCAGGTTAGATATGTGAAGGAGTAAGACATCTTCCATCGAACTTAAAAAGATTTTGATGTATTCTCCCAATCAGTCGGAAACTTCCAAGTTAATACATTATGTTGTTTGTGTAACCGTCAAACGTTTTATACCAGAAGAAGTAACAGTATAGCAATAACGTTAGACGTTTCAAGAATTTCCATGTTTCTATAACAGAGGAATTACATTAAATTGAAAGTGAATTCAAAGTTTATTCGATTGAAAATGAAGTTTAAGTATATTCATGAATATTTAAGAATAACGATGAGCCTGTGCCTTTGGTTTCCTTGGTATCACTTTGAGGACGTGGCGGGAAGCAACAAGGCATCGGAGCCGGGCACCTCTGAGGTGCGGTCCATCCAGTGTGTCCCAAAGACAGAGCTGTCGCTGGGCCAGTGCTCCTCGGCCTGGCTCCTGACGGGGGCGCAGCTCGTCTCCAAGTTCAACGAGGAAGTGAGTCGTGCCGCTGGCTCTCGTGTCTGTTCACCCAAATGGAATGTTAGTGGGAGTAGGGCTGTTGTATGGAGCACTGTGACGGACAAGGAAGTCGTTAGGCATAATGCTACAAGGAACAGGAATTTATAATATACTGATGTAGCTTTTGTGTCTCCAGTATGGACTTTTTGACACTTGTGCTGTAAGGAAAGGTAATTTATTTATTTTGTTGTTGATGTAGCAATCGGTCTTTATTCCAGTAAAGTGCAGTAACGAAGCACAGAACATACTCCAGATTCAGTGGTGCTGATTTGAACAACAAGCATCTCCAACTCTAGCCATATATACTGTTTAAGACACCTCCTAGGTTTTTAATGTAAATGAGCTAGGCTTCTAATGCAAACAGGTCTGGCAACCTTTTGTTGTTCTGTTTGATAATCAGGTTTCTCTGACCGGCTGCCTGAGGTGGTTCTTAATGGCCTAGCCCCCATTCCCATACTATGATTAGTTACAGCTGCTTGATCATGAATCTCATGTTCACTCACAGGATATACTGTTATTTCTTACAGCATAATGCTACAAGTGATTATAATATACTGACGTCTTTAGTGTCTCCAGTATTGACTTTTTGACACTCAAAGGTTCAGTCTGTGATTCTGGCAAAAGGTTGTTGATATTTGAGCTCAACAACCAATACAATTACACCCCTCCCTTCCGTGCAACCTGTTGATTGGCTGGAGTAGTGTATGGCTCTGTCCCTTTGTTTCTCATTTGCAGTGCCGTGACTGTGCATGAACACAGCATTGCACAAGCGTTAATCACTATATCATCACTATACCAAGATATAACTTAACATAACCTGATTATAATCACCCACTTTTAATTGCCTTATATTTTCTGTAAGATCACAGGGCTGTTAAATTGTAATCTTTTAAAAGCCAGTATCTCCCTATATTATCTGACTGTCTATCACAGATATAGGCTGGCAGCTTGTTACTTTTTAACCAATTGACCTAAACATTTTTACAATAGGTAAATTGGAATACAATGTGATTGAAAACATGCATGCGATATGTGGAAGGCTTTCTGATCTGTCAGTGATCTGATTGACTCTGTTTAATCATTTTTAGGCGAAAAACACAGTGAATATCCACATGTGCCTGTTTAGGCTTCCTCAGTTCTCCACAGATATCCTTGTAACCTTCAATGACCCCGTCATCATCAAGTGAGTGTCTTTCATGTTGTTTTTTAATTCATTATTTATCCCATAGTCAGTGGGGTTTTCTAGTAGACGGGAGGTCCGGACTCTTGGCATCACACATACACACATATGTCTGTCCTTAGCATTCTGATAGCCATCACTTATAGAATGGGCCCACGGTCAGCCCATCAAGAACAGACAATGGGACACTCAAACTTAATTTTCACTTTAAGCACTCTTAATTTACTTTAAGACCTAATTACGAAGTTGACACCTTAAGGGTATTAATTGTTGAAGCTTTAGGCGTTCTGAGTTCAGTCTGACACAGCTTGTTATTGTTTTTTTACCGAAAGAAAGACTGGATTGTGTATTAACTTTGAGACACCCTGCCCTTACAAAGCGTTATATTGACTCCCTATATTTTAAGGTTAGACAGACTTCTTTTCCTGTATATTTTAAAACCTTATTTGCTCCTCCTGACTGAACTCACTCGTATGTGTGTGTGTGTGTGTGTGTGTGTGTGTGTGTGTCTACCTGCCCTCAGCCCTCTCAGCAGCAGTAACGGTTCCGACGGGGATGCTAGCCTGGCCTCAGAGCCCTGGACCGTGGAGGATTTCCAGTGTGCGCTACAGTCCTTACAACTGCTTGACCCTGGAGTGTTTGGATAGCTAAACAAATGGAGGCCATTTGGAGGCAAACATTACGTAAAGACATTTAGTACACGGAATATCCATTCCTTGGTTGAATTAAGGTGAAATTGAGATCCTATCAGATATTGATCTGGAAATGAGTGGGAAACCTGACAAGGGACGACTGAGGTGAGGCAGTGCTGTTCAAACACATTCAGTTTCTTCAAGAGTCCTCCAATCAGCAGTGAGAGTGTGCCTCTCAGTTTGGCACCCAGATCCATTGATAAGCACTGTTAAGTGTTGCATGGTTCCTTCTTCCTTCTTCCTTCATAATAAACAGCTGTATACCTTTTGACCTTCTCCAGTCCTCATCCAGACTTGTGACAATTGACTTGTGACCGATAGTCACATGATAACGTGTCACATTTGGACAAATTTGACTACATTTACGTTTAAAATGTTGTTACCTGACAGTTTGTCAGTTAACAACAAGTGAATGATCTTTATTAGTTATAAGTGAATGACCTGTTAGAATAAATGTACTTAAATAAGTAAATAAACTATTTTTGGATATTATTTAGTTTTGTGTTTTAAATCACTTCAGTGGAGTGGCTTATCAGGAAATGCACTGGAGGAGAATGTGTGCCTGTACTCGTAAAGAGTTGGGTGAATTACTTAAATGGTTTGTTAAACATTACCTGAAATGTGAAACTAAGAAAGTGATTCAGAGTGTCTCTGTAGACCGTCTCCCCCGATTCACATGCTATTTACCACCCTAAACTCATATTCCCAAGAGTGTTTCATTCGGATTGTTTGTGGAGTTTGGTAAACATATCAAGTGTGAGGGAACATTATTCTTTTCAGGTTGTCATGGAAACCAGCCCTTATCCGTTCATTGTAATGTAACGAGGTCACACAAGCCATTTAATGTTTAACTGAGACACTGAGAGAGGAGATGTTACAGCACTCAGACCTTTATTTGACCTTAACATTTGTAGTGGATAGAGTGAACATTTTCTTTTAACTTTCAAAATATTTCAACATATTTTTTTCAAAACACATTTATTGTTGGTTCATTTCTGTCACCGTTTGATATATATATATATCTGTTAGATTTATATTACACTGTCTGTATCAATACATTTCCTATATCAAGTGTATCTCCTGTGCACCTGGTGTAGTTAATTATCACCAAGCATCACAACTATTTTAAAACACTATACTCAGTAGCAAAATATATTCTACAGTAAGGCAGAAGTTAGAAGGTAGAAGTTCATTTGAGCACAATCCATTTGTCTTCTTCAAACTACTGAAATGCAAATGATCTCTAGAGGATGAGAACAAAGAACAAGTACTTGGAAACAAAAAACACTGGACTGTCAACATTGTTAGGTATTGACTGTTGTTTCAGTCACGGTGCAGTGCATCAAACCAAAAGCCAAACGAATGCAGGTGCAAGAATGCTACTGTTGTTTGAGGAATCGTCCACTTAGTCGAAAATGTAAGACCTTACCACTGGTTTACTCATCTTGAGTCCCATCAAAAACCCCTCAGTAAGAATGACTGTGGAACGTCCACCCAGAGTCATAGGGAGTACCACTGAATAACCATAGTTTGTTCAGAAGGACAATACGTAATAGCCCTCCTCTCTCCTTCTCCCCCCACTGTATTCAGAATTTAAAATGCATACGGTTCCAGTTACTTCATGGAAGATAAAATGTTGATGCCCTTTAAAATACATTTTAAAAACTAAAACTTGTGGAACTATTTGGCATTTTACAGCAGCATGGCGGCATACAGCAGCATGATTTTAAGCAAAACAACGTATTATTTTCCATTAGCAATTTGGAAAAATGTTCTGAACTTGCTACATTTGCATGATGGGCGTGTTGTATGCCTAAAGAACATGCTGTTCCTTTGCAGATCTGCAGGTCTATTTAAAACACCCCTCATACCACAGACTTCGACACTCCTGTGGTACAGTGAACCTTCAGCAGTAGGCCCCCTCTTCCCTCCTCCAGTGTGTAACATACAGGGCAGAGTTAGCTTTCCCCTCACTTCTCTCTCTTCTGCATTCCAACTCCTATCCACATGAGATATTTGTTTACCTGAGGCCTTTGGGGGTGATGAGGTTTGCCATGTAATGAGTCATTTCTCTAATCACGTTCATTCATTCTCTCTCTTTCTCTCTCTCTCCCTATCACACACACACACACACACACACACACACACACACACACACACACACACATTATTCCCCTTGAGGCACTAACTGTGTTTCTTGTAAAACTTGCGCAGCTCATCCCACAAGAGCAGAGACACGATGGTGTGTGGACCGAGGCGGAAGTACGACGCTCCCAGACCCTTGTAGAGGCCCGTAAATCCCTCTTTCTTCAGCGTTTTGGAAAAGCAGTCGCTGAAGCCCCGGTACAGCTCGCCCTGTGTGTGAGGAGTCACAGACACCCATGTGAGAACTCCACACGCTTTCCACAAAGTCACGAGACGCACGTGTAACCGAGCTAGCCATGACGACAACCATTGCTTGCTTACCTTGCCGAGGTGGTCCACTGGCTGGTTGTAGAGTCGGGTGCTAACCACATCAAACGGAGTCATGGCCGACACCACTGCCACGCTACTGACCATTCCAGAGGTTAAGGATATCAGCCAGCTGCCCTCTGGAAACAGCTAAAAGATCACAATATCACAGGGGGTCAGGCTGGGAGTCATTTAGAGAACTAAATCAGAAGTCTGACATGCCTAAATAAGCCATTTCCCCCTCAGTCTGTAAAATAGGACCACTGAGAAGTAATTTCTGTTCCTCTGTTGCCTCAAGAGAGTGTTATGTAATATGTGCATTCACACTGGAGTTTCCAGTGGAATTTCTCCGAAGGAGGGCTCTTCAGCATATTAGGTGTGAATCAATGCAGTAACTTTTCGACATTAGTCTTAAATTTCACTTTCACAGCTAACTGTGGCTTCAGCACCAACCTGAAGATTCGTCACAAGCTCCTTGGAAGCAGAGAAAGTGTAGAGTTGGGCAGCTGAACCCACGCTGACCCTTGGGATAGCAGCACTGGAACCCCTCCACAATCCCATAATGCCATGCTGTTTGTGGATGTCTGCCAGTGCATGGAGCATCCCCTGGAACAGTAGAGACGCTTGTAAGTCTTAGGGTGAGAAACGGGTATATGACTGAAGACATGACAGAAAGTGAAGAAGTGGTCAGATAGCAAATGGAAAGCATATTAATAGATTTAACAAATCTCACCCGATGTTTGTGCTGATGCCCAACAGCAATGGAGGACGTTGCCTGACTCTGCAGGTGTGTCTTCACCTGGACAATAGAACATGATAATCTCACAACAGCTTTTTTATCAATTTATATGAACTGATGCGCACCAACTGTTACAAGTACCATTGACAAAGGCAGGCCTCTTCACTTGTTCAAACGGATCTACAAATACATGTAGTCAGCATTCGCATTCCCTTTTCACTCTGATTATACCTTATTAACGATGGAATGTCGATTGCGCCTGTCAGCCTGTCAATCAAAACAGATTACCGCAATAACACGGGTATGTACTAATCCATGCTAGGAAACATACCCAGCTAAAGCGGCATTTTTAACTCACCAAATAAATCGGGCTGCCCATATAGGCACCGACTATTCCTGCAATAGCCCCCGCCACAATGCTCTTGACCGCGCTGACCTTGCCGTCAGTTTGAATGTAACCGGAGGATTCGATAATGGCATATGAGCCAAGACGCACCCCATTCATAACGAACTGATACACGAGTCCTGGTACCAATCCCTTTTGTAATCCTGCGATTCCATCAACCTTGCCAATTGTGTAGAAGGCATGAAACACGTTGCGATAGTAGACCTGGTAGGTTCCTCGACTCTTTAGCTCCCCTTGAAGTTGCATCCGCGTCTTCACTACCTCAAGTGGGTTTGTGAATAAACAAGCTCCACAGGCAGCCATCCCACTCAAAACGAAATCCATACTGGATTGTGTTGTGGAGTGATATGGGTGTCGACAGATGCTCCACAATCGGTTTAGCCGATGCTAACGTTACAGTGTTGCATTTGCATGCGATTCCACCATCTGAACGTAAACGTCTGAGGTTATATATAAAAAAGAATAGACATTCAGCAGAAGTCCTGTTATCCTTTCCTACATGACATAATGACAGTATAACATTTTAAGACTTGCTAATTCACTTCTCATCGTCCATAAAAGATCAGTGTGTCCTACGTAAGCATCGTATTGCTTGTAAATGTGTCAAACCGCGATTCTCTGACCGCACCAAACCTAAGGCCTGGCGTCTTATCCAATCAAAATCGAGATGCTGCTCCAACCTTCACCGTGTCCCCTTTGATTGGATATGCAGAACAATGTCTGTTTCACGTCACGGGCGTGCAACAATCCCTATTTTATTTGTCTAAATGCGTACTACTCCACCCCATCACTATTGAGGTGTAAGTGCACCCTAAAAATGTGTTTTTATGAGCTGTAAACAAAATAATATGGCTTAGCTGTGATGAAACATGTCAATAGTGTTAATGTTGACAAAATTTCAAATTTTAAATCTGCCTTTTACGGGTTGAAAATGGCTCAACCTTTTCTACTGTTTAAAATCATACAGAACCTGGAAAGGCAGATTCTTCAGAGGAGACTGAAGAAGTTTGGCATGGACTCAGTCATCCTCACTAACTTCTACAGATGCACAATAGAGAGCATTCTGACTGGTTGCATCACAGTGTGGTATGGGAGCTGCACAGCCAAGGACGCAAGGTCCTACGCAGTGTGGTAAGGTCTGCTGAGTTCATCATCGGCAGGGAGCTCACAGCCCTGCAGGACATCTTCCACACATGATGCCTCAGAAAAGATGGCACCCTGCAGGATCCTAAAAGACTGCTACCATCCATCCTTCAGACTTTTTACCCCTTTGCCTTCTGGCAGGCGTTACTGAAGCATTCGGTCTCGCACCCGTAGATTGTAGAACAGATTCTTTCCCAGGGCCATCAGGCTTCTAAATGGACAGTGATACAGTCTTGACACTTTACACACTGTCACTTTCAACTACTGTTTGCACTATCGGTAATATTGCACTACCTGTTACTCCCACTCTTGATTTGTCTTTAGGTTAGTATAGGTTACTATATGTGTATTATATGTTTAGCAGATTGTATTGTATATTTACTTTGTATTTTTAGTAGGTTTATTATATGTTTTCATATGTGTAATTTATGTTCAGAGTACTTATATGTTATGTTATGTTATTTTAAGTTATGTTATGGTAGGTTATTGTGCGGCGTCTTGTCTTAAGAATTTCAGTCCGCAGTCTGTGTTGTTCTGTGCATCTGACAATAAAAGACTTGAACTTGAACTTGAACTTGAAATGTACTTGGATGCTGATGTAGAGGCGACCGTTTGGTACATCTCTACATCATGAAGTGGGCTGTCCATCTCCACCAGCCCCAGAGTGTGAGTCTCATTTTCCTTTGCTGATGGAGACTCATCTTTCACAGGAGTTTACTCTTTACCCTCCTCCTCGGCCCCACTCTGCCTCACCTGTCTGGCCCTTGACCACTTTTTGAGCGTTTTTCAAAATGATACAGTGGGTGGAGTTAGGCTCAGAGCTGGGGGTGAAGTTACACCTTCATTGTGTGTCTGTGGTTTCTGTAACATTGCTTTTTTTCATCATGTTGTAAAATATGGTGTTCATTTAATACAGATTTGAATTGAATACAGATGAAATGTGCATTGCTTCATGTAACCCTATAGGCCTACCGTGTCTAGTCACAAGTTAGCTTCTTTGGAAATGGTGTAGTCTTTGTGTAGTTTGTGTAATTGTGTAGAACATTTGTAAACAAACACAGTTGCTGGGACCGAGCCATAAACAATACCAGCCCCTTAACACAGGTACTTCAGGAGCATGGGAGTGTATTTAATTGGACGTTGAGCTGAAATATCAACAGCTTTTTGCTAACTTCAGGATATTGTAACCATGTGAATAGATTAGGGTCATGGTATTCTCTTTGTCTTGTGCCAATTGTTGGCCCTACTTGCTGTGTCAGATAGTCTCCATTGTTATAAAAAGGCTATTCTGAGTAGAGGGCTGACCGTGAATGTTCAACTTGGATCATGACTCATGAGTTTGGCGCTCGCTGTGACTGGGGGTCAATGGAAATCGGCTACAGCTATGAGCTGCCTGCAAGTAATAGACCTATATAATATTTAGGAATACTTTTCTAATAGCTTTGGCTAGAAGTCCATGGGGCAATATTGTTTCCTCTTGTCATTAAATAATTAGGCGGCAATGCAAAGTTGACGCTGTGTTTCTCCACAAAGTGCCCACCTTATCATTCATCCAATGGGAATTAGTGTTCCTCTGTAACTTGAGCCAGGCGACTCCTCCACAGACGACCCTCTGTTCCTGATAAGGTCTTTCTCCGGTCTGTATAATAGCCTACCTCCATGGGGTTCTCACTCACCACTTATCTAACGAAAATTTCACAGCAGCAACACAATGTAACAGAAGCATGTTTTTAGCTTTGCCTTTCCCCTTGCATATCTTGCCTTATTTTAAACAGATCAAAATCAAGAACGATTTAAAAGTATCATTTTCACACTGGCTGTCACTAAGCTGTCCCGCACTTTATTTATCTGCCTGGTAAAATATTACAAGTTCCATTACAGATCATGTCAATATCAGTGTTGATTTGCTTATTATACAAATATGGACACAAGCCGTAGACATAGTACGTAGCCGTACAAGTATAGCTTGAAAAACCATACGACGAGATCTCCCTCTAGTGGCCGTATGTAGCAATGGAATGTCTCCATACCAATTCTCAGTACTTCAGGGGCATTTATGGCTTTCCATTACCTCTCAAGATTGTAATATCTGGGACAAGACATTATTTTGGCTGTGAACTTATGTAAAATGATGATTTAAATTTGACAAAATGTGACTAATGGTTGAATTTGGAGTTTTTGTCTAGCCTATGTTGTTGTTCGTTTCCTTTTGCATCAGGCAGGTTTAGATAATGAATGAATGTCCATTCCAAGTCTGTTTCACCAACGACAATGCATGTTTACAGGTGCAAAGAAATAATGCAAGATAACTTTACGAGAATAAGGATGAAAACCTTAGACCATAAACATGTGAGTGGGAGTTATGCTTCACTGGAGGTATGATGCACTCTGTGGCCTGTGTCTCAGTCACTGCACCTGCCTTTGAAAACTACTGAGCTGGATGATGACTTCAGGAAACTACTGGGGAAGTCACTTTTCACAATAAGTGGTACTGTGAAACTGTCACACACACCACAGTCCGCACCCTGGACTTTCTGTAGAAGACGCTCAAGAGGATTAACCACAAGGTAAGAAAACTTCAAATAAAATTGCTGCTGGTATATAGCATATAGCCCATTATTTCCAAATTGTTATATGATCTTAAGTTATGAGATTTGGATTTGGAGTTGTATGAATAGTATATTTATGACAGTATTTGACCTTGTTTACAGTTTAGTTTTTCTGCATCTTACACTGACATGGTGCCACAGAGGAAGCAGTGTAGACTAATAATGCCAACCAGTCTGGTGAAATGACTGAGGACACTGGGATAAACAACCATTTCACTGAACATTTAGGAGCAATTCCAGAGGGCACACATTTTATTCTGCCAAAGTTAACCAAACCAGTAGAACTTCTAGGCCTGGTGGCTGTGTGAAAATAAGCTCATAAATAAGACTGTGTTTTACATGTGTCTCTATGTGTATCTCTATGGAACACAACTCTATGGAAGCAAGATGTGATGGGCAGAAGTGATTTAGTGTTTTGCAAATAGCTCCCATTGAGCGATCCTAGATAGAGGACACTGTGGGATTTGCACACGTGTCTTGCGGTCACATGCCTCTTGTGCTCTTGTGTTGTGGCCCCCCCCACCTCTTTAATCTCCTTATGATTTCAGCGTCGGCTTGCCTCATAAATTATTTGCCCCGTCCATTTGCTTCTCGTTTTACGCTGCCATTATGCCCGGATTCTCCGCTCTCTCACCTACCACCCTTTCCCTTTTGTTTTCCTTTAATGGACCCACCACACCCCCCTTCTTGCCTTTCTTTTGACCTCATCTATCTTTCCGTTGGATACTCCTTCAAATTCTGTCAATGTCACCCCCCCCCCCCCCCCCTCTTTGTATTTGTTATCCTTTTGTTCTTTTTACTTTGCTCTCTGGAAACTGTCCAATCCTTTTTTGTTGCTCTTTTTTTTTTTCATCTGAAAAGTGTTTGGTGCCTCTTTCCCCTTCTTCATGATTCTTTTCTTGGATTCCCCTTCTGCCCAGCCGACCCGTTGACCCCTTTCATCTGCCCCAGAAGGATGCTTCCTCTACGGGCTGTTCCAGGACAGTTTGGGCCGGAGGTCCGTGAGCCAGGCCTGAGAACGTGGAGGGTGGAGAAGATGAAGGCTGTGCCTCTGGAGCCCGACCAGCTGGGCGTGTTCTTCAACGGGGACGCTTACCTGGTGCTGAGCACCCATGGAGCAGAGGGCACAGAGCTGCACATGTGGATGGGTGTGTAGAGTTCCTTCTGGGAGAGAGGGAGAGAGAGAGGGTGAGAGAGAGAGAGAGAGAGAGAGAGGGAGGGAGAGTGTCCCATAGCGGAGGCCTTGCTGGGAAACAGACTGACTGGATTAGAGATGCGAATATAAAGCAAAATTCTCATTTTGGGTTGATTTCTTGGAATGGGATTATTGAGGGCAGGAACAGATTAAGGCAGACGCATTACAATTTTGTAATTTTGTTTTTCTATTTTGGTAGTTCTAAAAAAAGTGCCAAAATGAGGTTAATTAGACCAGTGTTTCCCAACCTTTTTATAGCTTAAATTAAAAAAAGAATATGTGTGTGCGTGGATGTGTGTAGGTGTGTGTGTCAGAGACAGAAGGAGAGAGATTCACTGCATCATTCAGCAAAGGATGATACACATATGCAGACACTGGTGGAAAAAAGTCAGACTGAATTGTATTGTAAGGATGCTTGTAAGGTCAATTAGCTTAGTGTGCGTGGGGGGTGGGGGGTTGGGGGGCTGGGTGGGTGTGTGCGTGTGTTAAATTGACTGGAACAAAGCCTCACAATGTGTCATGATATGACCGTTAATTAGCTCGTGATGACTGTTGTCAACATGCCACTGCCATACTTCAAACACAGGACATGGCACCTGCCAAATGTTTATAGCATGATTAGTTAGATCAACTGGATGACAGGGAGACAAGTAAGGTTATACTAACAAAAATATATATCCTTACTGCTACCCTACCCTTCAGGAGAGAAGTCCTCCCGGGATGAACAGGGGGCGTGTGCCATGCTGGCCATTCAGCTGGATCACTTCCTGGGTGGGCACCCAGTCCAGCACCGGCAGGTCCAGGGCTACGAGACGCCCGAGTTCATGAGCCTCTTCCCTGCAGGACTCAGCTACAAGGTGAGTTACACTGAGGAAGGACATGCTTGATCCATTCTTTCCTTTCCTCTGGGGCAGGAATGACACGAGGCCCAAGGAGAATAGATCAGGCTGCTTCAACTCTCCGTCATAAGAGGACCATAGCCTTTGTATAAATCAGTCATTGAAGATGTCATATCCTATGATTAGTCATCATGACAAAGACATCCTAAGAGTGTCATGTTACTATGTTAAGAATTCTCATGGTCGGCATAAGGGTGCTGAGCATAAGGGTGTCACATCCTCAGAAACTTAGCAGCAATAATTTGGAAGGCTGTCACGCCAGTTACCAGAAGTGGTCACCTGACACTGTTTTATCACCTTATACCAACTGTCATGACAACTTACAAGAAATGTCATCTGTCTTGTCATATTTATGACATAATGTCGTTTTTTAGAGTCCAATTATGTTAAGTCCTCTGGATATATATATCCTTGTGTTCTGTCTGCAGGAGGGTGGTGTGGAGTCTGGGTTTAGGAGGGCTCAGATGGGCTCTGGACCGGTTCACCATCTGTACCAGGTCAAAGGGAAGCGGAACGTCCGAGCCAAGGAGGTGGAGCTGAGCTGGAAGAGTTTCAACAAAGGAGACTGCTTTGTATTAGATCTGGGCGAGGTGTGTGTGCGTGTGTGTGTGTGTGTGTGTGTGTTTGTGTGTGTGTGTGTGTGTGTGTGTGTGTGTGTGTGTGTGTGTGTGTGTGTGTGTGTGTGTGTGTGTGTGTGTGTGTTTGTGTGTGTGTGTGTGTGTGTGTGTGTGTGTGTGTGTGTGTGTGTGTGTGTGTGTGTGTAGTGTGTGTGTGTGTGTGTGTGTGTGTGTGTGTGTGTGTGTGTGTGTGTGTGTGTGCACGTGTGTGTGTGTGTGTGTGTGTGAGTGCGTGCGCGTGTGTGTGTGTGTGTGCGCGTGTGCGTGTGTGCACCTGCACAAACTCTGCCAAGGAAATTGAATTGTATCTCCTAAAAGTCAGTTAGGGTCTCCCAGTTTGAAAAAGGTGAGATTTTGAGCAGATATCTTGGTCTGAAGACTTTCAGTGATGGCCCTGGAAAAGAGGAAGGTTTGGAAAAGTGTGTGATAATGTCATGTACTCATCATGTGTCTGTGTGACTGTGTGCTTTATTCAGACCATTGTGTCATGGAGTGGGTCAAAGTCAAACATGTTTGAGCGTCAGAAGGTGCGTGAGTTTGCTGCACTCATACGTGACACAGAGAGACACAGCAAAGCCCAAATCATCGATGCCGCAGAGGGAGAGGAGCCACTGGAGATGATAGAGGTCAGAGGTCAAAACAAAGAAAATTCACATGAGCACATTGCTGAACACAGACACTGAGGTCAATAGAACATAAACACATTGCTGAACACAGACACTGAGGTCAATAGAACATGTAGGCTACAGAATACTTCAAGTGCACAGTTGAGTCGTGACACTTTTTTACTGACATTAATGAAGTAAACAAGACAATGGACGACTGAATCTGAGTTCAATGACAGGCTCTTGGACTGATTCCACGATTGATGGACAGCACACCAGAGGATGACACCCAAACGGACATCTTGAACTTTGCCACTTTGTACAAGGTGGGGGTAATCAAACAGCACTGGGGACACGGTTTCAGTTACACGCTCTGCCTCATTTGATCTTCTCTTCTCTACGCTTGCCATCCTCCTGTCGTCATGTCACCTGCCTCTCTCTCTCGTTCTCTCTCTCTCCCTCTCTCTCCCTCTCTCTCTCTCTGACTCTCTCTCCCTTCCTCCCTCTCTCTCTCTCTCTTTCTCTCCCTCTCTCTCTCTCTGACTCTCTCTCCCCCCCTCTCTCTCTCCCTGTCTCTCTCCTTCCCTCTCTCTCTCCCTCCACAGGTGTCTGATGCCACAGGATCCATGTCACTGACCATGCTATCTGATAAAAGCCCTTTTTGTCAAGAGTTCCTGGAGAGAGACGACTGCTTCATACTGGACAACGGAAACAACGGAAAAATCTACATCTGGAAAGGTGAGTTGGCGTGTGTACATCGGGTGTTGTTTGCAACAAGTCTACTCTTGGTGGGTCATGAAAGGGTCGACTGATCCACAGGGCATGGAGCCAACTCTGAGGAGAGGATGATGTCTCTGAAAATAGCAGACCAGTTTATCCAGCGGATGAACTATCCCTTGAAAACACAGGTACTGTTTTTTTTTTATATCATATTTTGCCGCAGTGCAGTAAAACCAGTCAATCAGTCTGAATGTTGATCATGAGACTGGATTATAAATGTACAGTATATGAATGCCATCTCTATCTATTACATCATATGAGTAATTAGCATGTAGCTCTGTCAAACCACAGCTGATAAATCCCCTGCCAATAATGTGCAAATCTGAACAACATCAGTTATAGTACCCATGACAAGTTTATGTAACTGTGTAATAAGTGTTATATGACCTCCTAATGTATGGAAGAACCCATGTATTCACTAAGAGCAAGAACCAAGAGTAACTCTGACTGCTGACTAATACATTTGCCTGACTTTCATTTTCTCATAGGTGGAGATTCTTCCCCAGGGACGTGAATCAATCCTCTTCAAGCAGTTTTTCCAAAACTGGAGTTAAATACATACTACTCACTCTAGAAGACACACAAATGTCATGTTTGAGGATACAATGTATGTTTTGTATAAGCATTCTTGATGGACATTTTGATTGATCATACACGCATCCAAAAACAACTGGGATCACCAACTATCAGTGTTCTCCCTTAGGACCTGTTTTATAATAATCTTATCGATGCCAACGGTTTACTGTATGTTTGGATGTTTAAGGTCACTGATACCACTCCAGCTTGTCTGTGACTTCCCCGTGTACTTACTCACATACAATATGGAAAATAATTTGTTTCAAAATCTGTGGTAGTACTAAAGTGTGAGAAATCCCTGTTCCTCTTCTGTACTTTCCCTTGGTTGAGAACTAAGATGAATACTTTCAGCCTTGGATCTTTCTCCCATCACATTGTTTTACTGCGTTAAATGTTGGCACCGGATCCATCACTTATCTATTCAAGACAGAGGTGAGGCTGGTAGACCATAAAGTGTCTTCCTCTGTCTCACGGGAACGGTCATGGTGCCAGCAGTGTTGTGATTCATGATATTATCTTCCAAAGAAACCAAAGAATCATTCCTTATCGTTAGGCTTTGGTGTTGGCATAGATACAACTGTTTATCAAAGGGCCGTGAATTGAAAGCACACTGGTCGGGTCAAAGGTTTGTGGGGTTTGAGCTCACGCTGACTGATATTACTGTTATCTACTATAAAATATGTAACAATCTATAAAATGGAATTCACATCATTTCTATATTTTCATTAACATTTTTACAGTTTATTTGGAAGATCCTTTTGTGGTGCGAAAGTTGTAAAGGACAAGAACTCTAAGAACAGTCAACACTCACAGTAATTAATTCAGTTAGATGGTATAAATAAATCATCAAGAGTATGATTCTGACATGCTTACAGTTGGTACAATACTCAGCAATAAGAATTCCAACATGCCTTGTATTCTCACTGATGGGATGGGCATGTGTTTTATCAGGACCAAAGCAGATACAGTCACTATCGTGGTTATGGCATCATCATTTGTGTATGCAAAACAAGAATACTGTCATGACTATGCTTTGATAATCATTGTCATTGGGATTTGTTATAGCCTCGTCGTCAGTTCTCACTAAATCATTTCTGTAAATCTTTCTGTCTGTGAAGATTGATCAGAGGGCACTCTTAGACACAAAAAAAACAAGCAGATGGAATTAGTCAGTGTTACTTGAAGCCTTGAATAACCTCACCGTGAAGATATAGAAGCTTTTAATCATTTTTAAAATGGGTTTCAGTACTGAAATGGCTGCCTCTCCCTATGACCCCGAGCACAACCCAAACTGATTACATAAGGAAATCATAAAAACTGCTGATGCTATCGCAATGTTTGTCACATTATGATAGGGCAATAATTTAGACAACCGAAAGCACAAAGGTTGGTGAGATGCTGTAAAAGACAAAAAGTAAATTGAGCTTACCTGGGAGGTCTGCTGTCTTTCCCCGCTGCTCCATCTGGAATGCACAGGTCTACGAGGCTCCCCTGAGTGAACTCTCAAAGGCAAGGTGTTTAACTCTTAAAGGATCTACTACATAGTGTATAGTATCTATAGCTTTAGAACTTATACTACAGAGGTGTTTTACAAAAATGTTATTATATAAATATTACACTATATTATACTTTAGAAATATACCACATTATAGTTAGGCTAAGCTTACACTATCTAAGCTTACACTATCAGTCTATTTATTGTAATTATTATTATCATTATTATTGTTATTGTTATATAGTAGTAGTAGTAGTAGTGGCAGTAACAGTAATATAAGCTATATTAGTAGCAGTAATAGTAGTTGTTGAGTTGACTACATTTGTATATTTACAGTATGTTTCATTTTTATCTGTAAATGTGTCATATGTCTATGATTAGTGTATGTACAGTGACATGCAGAAGTCTAGGCACCCCTGGTCAAACTTGTTCCTACTGTGAATAGTTAAGTGAGTAGAAGATGAACTGATCTCCAAAAAGAGATCCATAAAGTTAAAGATGGGAAACATTCTTTTCAACATTTTAAGAGTTTGGCCCTTTTACATTTAACATTTAAGAGTTTGGGCACCCCAAGAGATTAGAGCTCCCAGATGACTTTTACCAAGGTCTTAGACCGTAATTAGCTTGGCTATGGCCTGACCACAATCGTTGTCAAGAAAGGCAAGGTGATTTCAAAGCTTTATAAATGCTCTGACTCCTCAAACCTTTCCCAACAATCAGCAGCCATGGGCTCCTCTAAGCAGCCGCCTAGTACTTTGGAAATGAGCATAATTGGTGCTCACAAAGCAGGAGGAGGCTATATAAAGATAGCAAAGTATTTTCAGGAAGCTGAGGTCAATTTGAGGTCTGGAAGACCAGGAAAACTTTGATCATACTTTTGGCTTGTGTCACAGCCAGTTGCACGGGGAACATTCCACTGGTTGAGGGAAGAATGGATTCGATTAAACCCCAGGAAGATTCCCCCATGGCCAAGGGCAAAATGAAGGGCAAAGAGAAAAAGATCAGTAAGTTCTTTTTTTTTTCTACAGATATATATATATATATATATATACATGTGTTCATTCGGTCCTCGTGTGTTATCAGGACCTTCCACATCTTTAAATACAAATGTACTGAAAAAAAAATTGGAAAGTGAATGTCCAAAATGTGTATGTGAATAGATGCATGTACGTATTTGTATGAACATATATTTGTGTGTCTACATGTTTGTGTGTGTTTGTGTGTGTATGTGTATGTGTGTGTTTGTTTGTGTGTGTGTGTGTGTCAGGAATCAAAGAACCTGAGAGCACTTCCCTCCGCAGCACCTACACAGGAGAAGTACGCTGGACACTTCCAGATGAGAAGCTTCAGATGCACAGCTCATTGCCCATCAGAACTACCCCTTACAAACAGAAGGTTAATATGGGAAATCAGTCAATAGTTTGCCTATCAGTTTTATTTATATGTTTTTGTGTGCTCATATCTGTCCATCTGCTCAGGGCCTGAGAGATCTGCGTGGCCTACAGGAATGTGTCAAATTTATCCACACCTGGAAGGAACTAGTAGAGAGTTTTTGCAAGGTTTGTAATCATAATCTGATTTAATGCTATAGTTTATTATTATAGTTATAAAAGTTAGAGGGTTCTGCCTCAGACGACTGGTGGTGGTGGAGGCTGTGGTGATGGGTAGTTGTCCAGTCATCAGATTTGAGTTTTATGGCTCAGATCAACAAACTCAACTGGATAATATGGTGGCTGTATAAAGTAATAACAATAGAATGATAAGGAAAAAGAATCATCTCACGAATGCGTATGAGTACATCATTTTATAGCTGCTATGGTAAGCCATAACAATTAGAAATGTTCCATGATCAGTGGATTATCTAAAGATGTTTTCTGATTTTATGGGGATATCTGGGGAAAAGACCACGATCACTAACAGTCCTGAATGCACAGCAGTTAGTCATGCTTCATTGTGTGTATCTATGAATGTGTATGTGTGTGTGTGTGTGTGTGTGTGTGTGTGTGTGTGTGTGCGATCAGAACACCAGCGAGCCCATCAGCAGCTACGACAGAGACCTAGCCAGTAATCAGAGTCTCGCGCAGAGCCGTAAACTCATCCTACAGTCGGCCGAGGAGTTTAAGAGAGTGGACTCGGTAGGGAGCTTTTACCATGAGAATATCACGTTTGATTTCTGCTGCTCTCATAACGCACTTCTACAATCCTTTGCTCTTATAACGCACTTCTACAATCCTTTGCTCTTATAACGCACTTCTACAATCCCTTGTGGACAGAGACACATATGCACCAAAGAACTAAGCGTTGACATTTTGTATTTTGTATTTTATTTTGATATCTGGCTGTAATTATGATTCCATATGTCTGATATTCATTGTACCCCAACCGTGTAGCTGTTCAGTGAGAGTACTGAGGAGAAACACAAGAAAGACCAGAACACCACTGAAGAGAGGATCGTGGAATGGGCCAAGGAGCTTCAAAGTGTGACTGAGGTACAACTTATGGATACTGCATGAAAATATGTCTTTTGTTCATGATATGGTTCTGCTGTATAAATGAATATGTGTATGGCTCTCTCTATCTCTGTCTCTGTGTGTGCGCGTGTGCTTCACTGTGAAAAGAGCTGTGGCCTGATGAGAGAGGAGCTTCTCCAGACTCTGAGGAACCTGGAACTGCGGAAGAAGAAACTGAAGACCCTGCTGCCCTTCCTGGAATTCCTCACCTGGTCGCTGCTGAAAGAGGACAGCAAGGTAAGATACAGAACTCATTTCCCCTGACGAACTTTCATCTCACTAAAATACTCTTCATTGCCCTGCCTGAGCTTAGCTACATATATATATATTTATACATATACAGCAACAAACTGCAGGCACTCTGTTGCATTCTATAAAGTGAGTTTGTTCTGTCCCTCTGCTCCAGGTGTCTCAGATGTGGCTTGCCACCAAACAGCTCACCTGGAAGACAGGTCAGGCTCATTAACATCAGTGAAATGGATCCATTTCATTACCAATCAATTTTGGGAGTGTAATTATATTTGAGAATTATTTTGAATTTCATTTCTCTTCACAAAACAGACACGCCTAAGTACATCCCAAATTCAGGTAATTACTGTTTAAATGTTTGAATTATTCTTTCATAAAAATGTGGTATCGTTTTTATGATTTTGATTATAATAGTTTTTATGATTATAATTTAAACTGTGCTATTCTTATTTCCTTTAGTGTGGGACTGGATCTGTAGTGCATCAGGTACCTTTTTACACTACAGAATATGTATTATGTGTGCAAGCTTTTAATTTATTAACAATACTAATCTGTATTAATGTATAATGCCTATGTAAGCCTCCTGACACATCATGAATAACAGTATGAAGAAACATAGATCCTTTGGTATGCTAACCACAGGTATATGACTGGTTTTCCTATACAGTCAACGTAACACTGGACACCATGACCAACCACCCATGGCTGATCGTGTCCGACGACCGCAAGAAGGTGCAGGAGGCGCATACGGAGACAGAAGTGTCTTTCAGCGTGCAGCGCTTCAACGGTTGGCCCTGCGTCCTGGGCTGGGAGGGTATGACCATAGGCCGCCACTATTGGGAAGTAAAGCTGGCCAACAACGGCTACTGGAGGCTAGGTCTGACCACGGCCTCCTCCAAGCGCCACGGCCGCTTCAGCATGTACCCCGAAGATGGCTACTGGGCGCTGTGGCGCAGCACACGGCAGTTCTACGCCTGCACCCAGCCGGAAACGCTGCTGCCCCTGGAGATGGTGCCCACCAGAATAGGCATTTACTTGGACTACGACGAAGGTCAGATCTCCTTCTACAACGTGGAGACACGGTCACACATCTTCACCTTCAAGGGGGCTTTCCGTGAGAAGCTTTACCCTCTCTTTGCGCCTCTGGATGGGCGTACGCTCATGACTATTTCATACCCTGAGATATGAAGCTTTCAAAAGCCACGGGAAAAATAATCCAACATTTCTGACGTCCTTAAAAAAATTCGTTATTTCAGAATTTCATTTCTGCCACATTTCTGATCCTCTGTCTGTACCATATTTACCACATTAAAAAAGTAGAAAAAAAACTTTCAATTTTCCACATTATCTTTTGAAACTATGCCCAATAACTTCCTAAGCATTTAAAAGCGAGTCTGTATATGTCAAAACTCATGCCTCTACCCTTGCAAGGGCATAACAGAAAACAACAAGCGAAAAATACAACACTTCCTAATAGACCTAGCCTGACGATGTCATACTCATAATTCTAGTCAGAATATGAGTCTGATACCGCTCCAATGGGCTGTGATTATGGGGCGTGTTTCAACCGAACCAGGAAAAAAAATGCCTCTTCGCTCAATTGGATATATCTAGAACCAATCAGAGCAACGTAGTATGACCATAACGTAGACCATGGGGCCAGCTGATACATTAAACTTTTACCGGATCCCGTAGGAAGGACGGCAAAAACATCTTTTCGATCGACAAATGCCTTGATCGCGTTTCTCTGTTCCTCTTTCAAAATGAATGTGCTGTCAATGTCTTCTAAAACAGACTCGAATCACCACATTTCAGCTCTCCAACGGCAGCCATGTTTGTTGAAAACGAATTCACCCCAAAAGCTCTTTGGTGACGTGGTTGATTACGTTACGGTTGATCATCTGTCCATCATCGTATAAAGCCCGCCTTGACAATTTGATTGGTACGGCAATGTCTGTCCGCAGATAATTTCTCCTCAATGGAGTAATGCCAGACCGAACTTCCCAACCAAAAAATGTGTGGGCGGGGCTAAGTTCGGTCTGGTATCCAGGCTATAATAGACCTGTATCCCTGAGAAAACGAGATGCATAGTATAAGAGGAAAACTATATACACGAAACTTTTTAAAGGTAGCCTATATATTTTACTTTGTTTAAGACTGCTAGCTTGTTTTCCCGCTAGTCAGGTGTAAAAATACCTTAACGACAAACACATTTCACGACGGAGTTTTTTTTCCATGATCAAAGGGTCTTGAAGACTCGGGAGATAATAAAAATAAATCGAAGCCACCTCAGGTCTCCTGCACTCAATTCCCAAGTAGGCCCAACATGTACATGTCATCTAACCCAAGGAAACAATTACGTGGATTTTGAAAAAAAAATGTCACCCCATTTGCAGTAGTCTCAGAGCACTTAATAAAGCCACATGAGAAGGGTCTCGCACTAAAATGCTGTTTGCTAACATGTGTCCAACTACATGGTTGAGTTTGTTTAATGCAAATACAGAACAGACGCCACACAAAGGAGTATTCAAAAAAAAAAAGTGTAATATCAAATACAAAAATTGAGAATTGGGAAACTGTGCAGGGGTGGAAACTGGTAATTTTTTATTTGCGCAAGTCATTTTGAGGTGCTTAACACTGAAGCACTAACCGTGTATCACGACACAATTTTCCTGCAATAATTTTTTATAAACAAATACCAGAGGACACTCCTGTTATTAATCAGAGTCGCTTTCTTTTTCTTTCACAAGACGTTTCTTTCCTCTTTTTGGTTCCATGGTACAGCCATCACGCTCACGTTTGTTCCCGCCTTTAGAGCTGCTAGGACAGTGACAAGAGAACGGATTACAGATCACAAATTGATTTAGAAAACATCCTGGTAATAAAGAAAGAAAACGGCTCAGAGGCATGCTTACTGTTTCTGACGGTACTTCTCAATGTCGCTAGATGGCACCAAGTCATTAAGCTCAAAGCTGTCGTTTATCTTCTTCAACATTTCATAGCGTTGTCTTCCCCGAACCTGTAAGAATGGCAGTCATTTCAATACCAAACGTTCTTTCAAGAACTGTGTAGCTGTTGCTGAAATATACGCATATTCTCTTTATTTATTTATCAAAATATGTTTGTGTTTGTTTATTTGTTTGTGTGCATACCAAATTGTATTTTATTATTTGTTGATGTGGAATTTTGGTATTACATGGTAAGGACACCTACTGGTGAAGAAGCGAATTGAGTCAAATAGGCATATGTCATGTGATGCACTTAACTAATAGCAGGGAATATGTTTCGTTTCGTTCTTTTGTATCTACGATGTGCACGAAGAAGGATGTGTGTGAGAACGAAGAGATTTAGCTACCCTTAACTTTCTGGTTGGAGGGCGCACACGGTATGGGTTTGTCTGTCTTATTTGATTAGTTATGTGTTAAAAGTGTTAAAAGATAATTTAGAGTTAATTAATAATTTCATGGATTTGTCCAGAAATGGCTTTGGCCACAAGAGACTAATTTACGTGACATATGCTGATGTTAGAATGTGATACATTTTATTTCAGTTTTTCACGGTGGTTTGGAGTATGAAAGCAAATAAAAACTCATCAACCATCAGTTGGAGCGTGGTTCATCTTTAACCAGGAGAAAAGTTTAGGAGCAGCTACAAACTGGAACTCACTGAGATTTAACACCATTTAGTACATAAAAGGACATGACTTTTTTTTAGGGTGGCGACACAGGGCACACACGCATGCCGAAGAGGTCGCAGTGAAATTTGTCTGCATTTTCCCATCCTGGGCTGTCAGGAGCAGTGGGCAGCCTTTATGGCGCCCGGGGACCAAGTCAAGTGATCATGTCCGTCTTGGTCACTGACGGACAGGAGAGTGATCTTTTTCTGTTCTTCTCTTCTGCATGTTTTTCTGTTGGGGTTCTTAGTGGAAGAAACAGGGAGAACATGCAAACTCCACACAGAAAGGCCCAGGCCCACCTGAGCACTGAAGGCCTGGGGAGGACCTGCCCCCAGTACCAACAGCGCCCCATGTGGGAATCGAAACCAGGACCTTCTTGCTGTGAGGCGGCAGTGCAAGCACCTGAGCCACCGTGCCACTATTATGATCTGTGTATATTATGACTAATATATTATGAGCAGGGGCGTTACTATAGGGGGTGCGCAGGTGCGGCTGCACCTGGGCCCGTGAGGTATCGGGGCCTGTAGCCGGGCCCAAAGATATACACGCGTAACTCAACGGGCCCCCTATCGGCAAGTACAGCGACAGGAATTGCTTAGCGGGCCCACCCTCAGTCCAGCGTCAAATTTTCTCGAATATGCTTGTGTTCAAACACGCGCTATTTACACACTGACGGCAGTGTCAAATGCTATACACTTGAAAGGGCAAACTTATCTCAGTCGTGGTTGTTATTATTTTTTGGGGAAAAGTAGCAATTTATAACAAAATCATATGCTTATCCTACATACACTATAGAAACTATCAAAACACTATTCAATTAAATGAATAAGTTCTTATTTTCTTTGATATTTTTGTGATTAGCAATGATGATTGCTGGGTAATATGTATGTTGTTGTCCAATGTCAAGTCTCTATTGATCATGTGACAATACAATACGCTATAGTTAAACCAATTCTGATAACCTAGCTCATTCAGCACTGCACAGCACAACTTTACTCGTAACAATGCCTTTTAAGCACAAGAGTGGAAGTAGAAAAGGGCAAGAGAAAAAAGAACAGGAGGAGAAGGCGGCAAAGCTGCCTAAATTAGATTATTTTGGCTTTTGAACTAGCCGTCAACTAGTCGCCAGCTCACGGAGTCAGCAGTTCAGCTGGGATCAGAATCGCTGTTTCTGCCCTCAGTGGTGTGTCAGCAACCATGCAACAGTTAACAATTTTAACGGTAAGAAATGTTCCTGCTGAGAGTCAAACAAGACTTAGTTCGTTGTTCGCTTCTGAAATATGTAAGGTTGATTTATTAAACACTATTTATATCGATAACAAACACATTTGATTAGCGGTTTCTTTAGACGCGGTTGTGAAAGTAGGGAACGCTACGATTTTTAAAAAAAAAATGTTTAGCGTTCACTAGGGGGGCCTTCATAATATCTTGCACCTGGGCCCGTCGTTACTACGTTACGCCACTGATTATGAGGTGTGTTCTCCTGCGCTGGTACCTCCAGTTTGAATATCTCCTCCTTCTTGCTGCCTTCAGGTTGTGCTGCTGCCTGAGGCGCCTCCTTCAGACCTGAGTACAAACACAGGGTGTGAGCTACACGCCTTCCTCTCTGATCATCCCATTTCTCTGCCTTTTGTCAGTGAAACGTCCGCTCAGGTAATACTCTATAAGAAATCATGCAGCTTCACACTTTTAATAATTTTTTTTAGTTGAAAATATGATAATCTTTAATGGTGCACTATGTCTGGCTAGCGTCCTTCCTCCAGTATGGGCCCAATGCTTACTGCGTTTGGCGGTGACAGCGGTAGCCTTGACTGACGACTTGGCCTCTTGGATTTTCCTGAAGTTGGTTTCATCCATCTTGCGGTCCCGTCCAGGACAAGTGCAGACTCTAACTTCAAAAGAGCGACGGCCGAGGACAAGTCCCCTGCAGATCACAAGCAGCACAGCAGCAAAAAGAACACAGTGATGAGTGACCCCAGTGAACACAGTGTGACCCATGTGGTATGGACAGGGGAAAGCTGGCAGGGGAGAAATGGTGATTATATACAGTAAGAAAGCTGTGGTTTAGGACCAAAGGTGGGTTAAAGAGAAGAAGGGTTATTTTCTCACTCTGGGCCCTTTACATACACATGCATATACAACCCCCCACACACCACGCACGCACGCGCACAAAGTACTCACTCTTGCGTTTCCAGAGTGACAATCATCAGAATTGCTCTGCGGTTCATCCCTCCCATACAACTGCTGTTACACATGTAATTGTAGAGTGTGGTGGTGTGTCCACAGCCCAGCTGTAAGCAAAAAAGGGATAATGCTCTCACAACGCAAACAAAACATCACTATTACACAAAAAACACTGGATAACATCTGCTTAAAGTTCAAGTTTGGTATGGAGTGGAGATTTCACTGTGTTCTGAAAGGTGAAAAGAACTTGACTAAATCTTTTGGAAGGATGTTTAAAACTAAACCCAGGAAACAGCACATTTCACACATTGCATAATCAACACCACACCAGTTTCTAAAATATTAACGAATTATATAAGAATATAACAATTACAAATAAAACTCTTGGCAAGGTCGTAAAGAGAAGAGCCAGGAATTGACCTGAGGTTGCTCATAAGGGACCACTACACTCTGCCTCCCGGTGTTCAGGTCCTGCTGGTAGTCAGCACGCGGATTCCCCTCCACCCGGATCAGGTGGCTGGGAGGGACTGGGCCTGAAATTCACAAGACAGGACAGAGCAGACAGAACTTTACTGAAGAGTCCAGGAATCGCATCACACGTAGGACAGAAAATACAAGCGTGGAGAAATGTGTGTGCTGGGGGTGGGTGGTAATAATGTGTACCATCATTGTTTCCTGGGGTCCTCTCGTGATGAGGGCATCGCCTGACCACCTCGGCCACGTGCTCGGACTTCTTGTAGACCGCAGTGGCTCTCAGCACTGAGCCTGGCGGGGGCGGCTGGTCCACCACCATGTGGACGGGGCAGGTCTTAGCCAGCTGACAGTACAGCTTGTTCAGGTCTGTGGAGTACTGTGGAAAAGGGCCATAGGTTACATGCATTTACATATGATGTTTTTATGTATGAAGGCATATAAAGGGTTAAGTTTCTTTCAGGTTGTCCCCATCATGTTGTCTTAGCCCACCTATCAGTTTAGGTTCTAAGCAGTCCACCCTAACTGAGGGGTATTCCAAGTACATGGTTAGTGACAAACTTGGCTAAGTTAACTCAAAGTGGTAAACCTAAACCCTATGGCTTTGTTTTGCTAGGAAAAGGAAGCCATAGGGCTCTACCATTAAGAGGTTTACTACTTATTCCGACTCAGGGCCCGTTTACACGGATCCATGTTTGTGCAAAAGCCCGATCTGCACACTTTCCAAACCGTTGACGTAATTGCCCCACGTGAACGCCTCGCAACCTTAGCCTGAACCCTTATTAACCCTGCTGCGTCACTTCATAACAGCAACAACATAAACTAAATCGATGTTGTTAAGAAGCTGGTTAGGAAAGGGATGACATTAACAAGCCACTTTAATCTATCACTCTTTAATCTATTTGCATCAGACCATTGTTCAAAACCGTTTTTTAAAAGTGTCAGCAATCGCCTATATGAGCAAATCTGACGTGAAAAGATTTGTATTATAGACGGAAGTTTCAAAACGGTAACTTAACACAAACGAGGGTTATGGCGAAGTGCGCAATTCTAACTAGTCCTGTTTGAGTGCAGTGGTAACAGTGATTTCAGGTGCTAGA
Source organism: Clupea harengus (assembly GCF_900700415.2). Classification (NCBI taxonomy): domain Eukaryota; kingdom Metazoa; phylum Chordata; class Actinopteri; order Clupeiformes; family Clupeidae; genus Clupea; species Clupea harengus. Next base: position 26,401,126 of record NC_045159.1, read on the forward strand.
GAAGTCGTTCAGCAATCAGAAGATTGCTAGTTGGATCTCGACTTCTGTCTTCTGTCACTTTATGCGCATGCTCCATGACGTCTTTACAGCAGATTCAACCACTCCGCTCCGCTCCGCACCAGCATTTCCTTGTAAACGCAGATTTTTCTTGACATGGCTCCGTGTGAACGCGAAAAGGTACCGTATCCAGAAAAAAATCCGGATTCAGGCAATCCAGTGTTAATTTACCCAGGTTTGTCACTAAACCACGTACTTGGATTTACCCCCCTGATGTGTGATATACCGTCACCACCATCATCCACAATATTTAATTCACTCACTCATCCAGGAACTTGTCTAATTGCAAATGAAACCAAAACATCAAAAGGTAAACGCATAATGAAAGAACACTAGATATGAACAAGACAGAAATGACAATGACTATAACAATAACAATGTCATATATCCCAAAATAAACTACCGTACATAGTACACATGTACAGTATTCCAGATACAACATAAATACAATTCTTACCACTTTAAATCAAACTGTTTTCCTCTCAATGAAACTGAGCCTACAACTCTTCAAGCCACCATAGTCCTCATCAAGATTTATCTCTGTCCCTCCACAGACCACAAACACATGGTAAAATCTCCACTGTAACATCAACAGGTTAAAATTGGTGGTACTGGATAGAAAAACTCCTGTTAATATGCTGTGTTACAGACACGCCCCTCCCCCACGCCACGTTCAGTAGGCATGTCAAGGCATGCCTCACCACTGACTGCTGATAGAGAACTAGAAGAAGAGTGCTGGAAAATAATTACAACCTGGCTTAATTCAATATAGTCTAATACGTTTGAATTTTAAATTAGTACTTTCAAAAGAACAACACTTGAAACTTATATATTAATATCTCATTTTGATCAGTCGTATTTCATAAATGCTTGGAACATAACGGTCATATTTCAATATCATGTTGTTTGAATTGTAAATGAGAGACTTAAAGTCAACACCACACAAATGCTAACGCCACAGTGTGTGAGTGTACACATTTGTACTAATTAACATAAGATTTCCTGTGTTAACGTGGAATCCCAACATTGAGCACACAAACACACACACTAATACAATGGAAGAATCTGAATACTAGGCAGAGAGCCTATTATAAGTGGAGATATGAAGGTTCAAAAGCATAAGCTCAATTGAAATGAGCAGTAGATAAAAGTTCACCAAAAATAAAGTATACTAGAGGGCGGGGAGGAGGGTGGTGCTTTTCTTAAGCTGTCGGAGCAACCATGGATTTCCATTGGACTACCTATTCAACATCATGCCTTTCATGTGCACTGAATTGGCAAAAATATAAATAAAAAATGTAATACTGTTCAACGATGACCCTCATCTAAAAGTGTATTTTGTGTGTGGGTTCCAAGACTACCACTGCTAAACCAGAAGCAGACAAAGGACAAGGATTCATGGACCTCGGGCATTAAATATTTTCCCAGGTAAGAAATAAACTCTTAGATCACAAGGCTTATTCTGCCCTATTAGTGTTACTATTTACAGACACTGTGTGTGTGTGTGTGTGTGTGTATATATGTACATATACACACGCACATATATATACTGTATATGTTTATATATATATTGTAGGAGCCATTTCTATCCACCTTTTTGTTAGGTTCATTTTAGTGTTATTTATTTTAGCCACTTGGGGGAGTATTGCACTGAGTGTGGCACGTCACTGGGAATTGGGTATATCTACAGGTGTGATTACTCAATTAGGGAAAGGTGTGGATGGCGGGGAACACACGGTTCTAGCTGTGAAACCCACTTCACCGACAGAATCTTGTTTTATAAGCAACCAGCACTGGGTGATAAGACCAATTTTATGTATACATTTCTATCTTTATAATAAACGGGAACACCACCCAAAGAGAGCTCATGCCTGGACAAGGATAATTCGCTACGCGTTGGGAACACTTTGACGTCCACACTGAGGCTTATAGGATAGCCTCCACATATATATATACAGTACCAGTCAAAAGTTTGGACACACCTTCTCATTCAATGGTTTTTCGGTATTTTTTATTTTGTTCTACATGGATTAATATTGAAGACATCGAAACTATGAAGGAGCAAATATTGAATTATGTGGTAAACAAAAAAATGCTCAACAAACCAGAATATGTTTTATATTTTAGATTCTTCAAAGTAGCCACCTTTTGCTTTGATGAAAGCTTTGCACACTCTTGGCAGTCTTTCAATCAGCTTCATGAGGTAGTCACCATGACAAACCTCAAAACAAGGTAAGACAAATATGTTTGCAAATCAATGAAAATGAACTGAAAATCTGTTAAACTCACAGTGCAGGTCACAGACTTGGCATAGCTGGACTGAGGGAAGCTAAGCTGGAAGTCATGCTCTCCCGGGTAGTCGGTTGTGATGGGCACTGCGGAGCATGGTGGAGAGCCACCACCCAGGGTAGGGATGTATGGCTCGGAAACCTGCAGCTGCTCAAACACCTGCTCATCAAACTGCGATTCCGGTAAGTACTAAAAAAACACCAAGAGTAAGTATTAATTTCTGCATGAAGCTCAATTATGGCAGAAATACGTGAATGTGGTGATTATTAAGGTATAATGTCATGAGGTTCAGGATTTCTGTAAATGTCTACTTACAGATGTTTCCCAATCTGCAACTGGTGAAACGCTGCAAAATTGTTGAAGTTAGTAAGGCAAATGTACTGGCCTACATTACGTCCAATTAACACTGGCAGCATGATGGCTGCAACCATTAACACATGCAACAAGATGCCAAGCAGACAGTGGCTCACATTGAGTTCCACAGGTCTTCGAAATCCTGACTGTCTCCCTGATCGTTTATTGTGGCCCTTTGTTGTGGCCCTTTGCCCTGGTATCTTTCTAATAGCTAGGACAGAGGGACAATCAAAGGAACTAAGAGAGGGGGGGGGGGGGGTTCAAGGTAGTGGTTTAAGCTACTTAAGCTACTAGGCTACTTATACGTTTTTCATAGCCCTAGCTACAAATGCAGACATCCCAACCTGCAAAAAGTCATTTCAGGGAGCCCTGGCAACTAGCTGGCCTGAATAATATGCACATGAAATGAAACTTGTTGAACTCACCTCAACATGTCTTTTACAGTTATTTAACCTGCCATGGGCAATGCTGAAATCACTGTTACAGATTGTACAGCGAGCAAGACTGTCTTTGTGATTTACTTTTCTAAGACAGGGGTACGCCTTTGTATAGTCTGTTGTAAAATGTGTCTTATATTTTCGTTTTTTAGGGTACTCTCCCTCTGCCTTGGTGCTCCTGTTCCTAGATACACTGAACTGATTAATTCGGTTCAGGAGAAGACATAAAAGCCCGCCCACACTGAAAATTGATTGGTTGACTTACCAAAACAGGCCAATCAGGATGCTTCATGAGGCACACACTCACACTGCCACACACACGCACAGTCTCTAGGTCCCTCTCCCTCTCTGTCGTGCGCGCGCTACACAGATGCTTATGCGGTTTGGAGCACGTCTGTCTCGCGTGCGCGGTCTTGCTCGCTCGCTCTAGATTCCGGGAGATTTTAAGTATTTTGCGGGCATTAGGGAGTCGCTATCAATATGCGGGAGACTCCCGGAACTTCCGGGAGACTTGGGATGTCTGCAAATGTAGGCTACATGTTTAAGTTTTGCTCCACAGGGACTGGCGAGTTTTCTGGCAATGTCCAGGACATCGTCGCAGCAGGTTACTGATACACGAAACGGAATCAAATGAATTAGTGCACAACGTTACTACAAACGTCTTCAACTCTACTACCATTAAAATCTGACTGACTGAAACACCAGCTAACAAGCTTAATTGGCAAACTTCGCCTAATTTTCGCCTAACTTCTAGGTTGGCCTAAGAAAATACGTTATGAGCTATACATAATTTACGAATTCTCATTAAACAAGGGACAACAAACTTTTCATACAGCGTTTTGAAGAACACCTGTTCTCAAGAAGCCGCACACATACAGCAGTTCTTTCCTGGTGTGAAAACGTTGAGTCTAGAACAACTTAGTTTAGATCTCACGCATCCTTGGGGGATTCCCGTCACATGACCACGAGCAAATCAAAATCATCAGTACAGTGACCAAACGAGTGAACGTTCTATTCATAGAGATATTATTGACATGTCTATGGTTCTATCCTGTGTGTCGTGGATGTGCACAATTCGGGTGGCTTGTGTGACTACTTTTCACACACCACAGTTTTTAATTTCATTGATTTTCTCGTGTGTCATTAGTATCGCAGAATTCAAGCTCATAGTATTTCGATGATGTGCATGCACATACCGTTTTGACATTGCCAGTTGCTAACTTTCAAGGCTGACTTGGCGTGAGAATCGGGGACAACAACTATCAAAACAGGTTTATTTTTGCTGGTGAGATGCATTAAAGCAGCAATACGGAGCTCTGTTCCAAAACTAGTAAGCTCACTACCTAAAAGACATGCAAAAACCTCCACCACCAACAGCCCAGCTGACGCTGATAGAAGCTTGCCAACACACTAACTGGTGTCGTTTGGCAGTATAGCTGGCAATGTCATGCGTGTGAAAGCTTTTCTACCATTTTTGCAGGGGGTTCCAGCCCGTTACACAGAACTACATAGGGCATATCTTGGATGGCTAGTGGGGAAGACAGAGGTGTTTATCTGTCCTTCACATGACCATATGCTACCCAGAAGCCCACTTGTCTAATGACCTCTCATGGTCTGCCAACACCTCAGAGACAGTCAAAAAGGCACAGCAGCAATTCAACTTCCTGAGAGTAGGGGAGAACGGGGTTGGTTGTCAAACGGGTTGGTTGTCACACCCATTATATCTCGCCACAAGAAGGCTCTGTCTCAAGAATTTTGGCCTCACCTACATTGTCTTCTCTGGGGTAAGACAGCTGAACTTGAGCTGAGAGGGCTTTTTGTGTTTTTCATGTCAAATTGAAAATATTCAGCTCCTCAGTATTTTTCTCCCAGGCTTTTACACAATGGGTTCATAACAAAACAATTGTTACCCTTAAAAAGTGTGATGGGAAAGCTATTGTTGTTAGCTAGCTAACTAGTTGTTAGCCTTGATCCTAGCAAGAAATTACAGTTGGGGTTGGTTGTCACGTTCTCTTTGGGGTTGGTTGTCACATGTGGCCTATTTGTTTTATTCTTCATGTTGTTATATAGGCTGGCCTAAAGATGTGTTTCCGGTTCATGTTCCTTGCTCATTTTGTGTTAAGATGCATTAAGTTATGTATTTGTCAACTTGTCAATGCAATTAAACTTTCAAATTTAGTTCTGCCTTCTTGCCTTCTTTTTAAGATTTGTTCCCATTAAAATAACATTGTGACAAACAACCCCACAGTGTGTGACAACCATCCCGGTGATGGGATTGGTTGTTACAATGTGTCAGAGTGTCTTTGTTAGTTAATTACCTCTTTGTTACAATAAGTTGGAAAATGAGAGGGAAACACATGTCTATGAAACGAAACACCAAGACAAGTATAAACATCTGGACATGAAACAGAAGCTGAAAAGTTGAAAAGAAGGCTGGTGTTGGGTTTTGGAGATGGGGATGTGCCCTATCACGCAGAGTGGTGGTTAAGCCATGGGAAAGTGCTGAACAGATGTTCGGGAAAGCAAAGGGAAAGACAGGACGGAGCTCCGGAATAAAAACGTTTCTGTGTGACATTGCGTGCCATCGAAATGCGCTGAACCTGCCGCTTGAGGGGCGGGGCCATGTGATCACTGATATGCACGCTGCAGTGAAGGCATTTCAAACCAAGCTGCTGCAAGAAAACCTGGGCCTGGCCAGTGGAAAAAAATGTTTCATTGGAAATGAATCTGGTAAAACGGCAGAAAGAGAGGCATTAGAAATGAATGCCATTGATGTTTATTTTATTTCGTTAATTTGATCTCTGGGTTTATATGCAATAACTAATAGGCATAAGCTGTAGGCAACTTGTCCCATTGGTCCCTATGTTAAACTTAAGTTCATGTTTACATATGAAAAAATCTAATATACTGTATATATATTTTTTTTCAATAAATATTGAATATGTCCGACCCTCGACTTGGACCCAGTTTTTTTATTTCGGCCCTCTGTGTATTTGAGTTCGACACCCCTGATCTAGAGAAACAAAATACATAGGCCTGGGTCTGAAATATGATAACTAAGTAAAGGTTATTTGTTTCCATAGCTATACAAAAAGAAAACTTGAGAGTAACCTTTAGGCCTGCAGGGGTCATACACTTATATTAATTTCCAAATTTGGCTTTGAAATGTTTCGTAGGCCTACTTTTATGAAAACTTTCGCCTACATTAAACGTTTTATTCAATGGCTTTTCTAGGTCTACTACAAAAGAAATAGCCTATAGCCTCAATCATGGCCAGAGTAGCAAATGTGTATAGGCCTACGCATAGTCAGCACATGTTTTATACACTGCCTTTACTCCAAACGCAGTACCAGGTAACTGTTTTGAACGTTTCTTCCAGATAATGGCATAATGATCATTGTTTGACTTACCGGATGGGATATTCCAGATAGCAAGCTTAAGCTTACGGTCCACCAGTGGTGTGCCACTTGTTGCCCGCTTTCGGAACACCATCATCTTTAGTTTAACTGGGCGTGGATATTAACAAAGTAACATAATGTTAGCAATTCCTGGAATTTCTAAATCGTATCCTTGGCATAGTCTATTTAAAATAACTGCCGATAAACAGACGAAGGCTCTCAAGGTGAAAAATGACATGGTCAATTAAAGACGTATGTTACGCACTGGTAACATACAATATTAAGGGTTAGTGAAAATGAATGAAGGAGTATAAATTAATAAAGAAAAAAATGTATTTTAAAGCAAGTGGCAAAACGACGGGATCGTCGTCTGTAACTCACCAGTGGATTTCTCGAAAATCGATGAGCAAAAAGCCAGAGGACCGCCTGCTTCGCCCCAAATGAGCCAACAGTGGTCCACTAACCACTTTTGCCGGATGGGATGCTACCAGTTCACACACAAACCACCTGCTGCTGCCAACGTGCGGCAAAATTTGCTATCAGTAGAAGTGCTGAGAGGCTGTGCACGCGCCCTCTGTCACAACTCTCACACACAGCGGACACTATAACAAATCTAAATTGTAGTGGCATGGACTCGTCTCGGAGGAGTTCTCAACCGCTGTTGTTTTTATCCAGTTGTATTTAGCCTCGACTTGTATTTTTAGATCTAATACAAATACTGAGGTCCGGACCTCAGTGACCTCATGGGCATGAGCATAACAGGCAGGTTAGATCGCTTTTCTACATTTTGCTTTCCCAGTCGCGATATGCCTTTGTAAGTCGCCTTTTATATAAATATCGGACATTTACCATTTACCTTTTACACATAGTATCTTAGGTTCAAATTAAGTATTAGTAAGTAATTAATGAGCGATTTGAATCAGGCACATGTGGAGTGGGTCAGTGGGATATTATTGTGAACGCGTATTACCATAACGTCATCAACAAAGAGTAGGCTATATGCTAGATAGGCCCAACTTAATAAAAAAATAGAGGCCCAACTACCATCACATAGGCTAAGAAGAGAAAAGCCACCTGAGAATACCAACAGCAGTTCAGCGTATATTCGCAGTTTATGCAAGCACCAGCGGATCATCCAGTAAACCAATGGAAAATGTGTAGGTGAAGAGAAAAACGAGGAAAAGACGAGGATCAGTTGTATAGGAATACACCTGATTATTTCCCAGACAGGAAGCCAGCAGTGTAGCCTATGTAAGTAGAACTGGTGTATTAATTAATTAGGCTAATTACCCAGGCATTGTTTTGGTACCAGTTTATGTCATGTAGGCCTATCATCATCTTAGATAACTTTGGCAATGATACTCCTTAACATCCATCGATAGGCTAATTATTATGTAGCCTTGGCCTTGCTATTCTCTCGTCTGCTAGAATGCATGATAGCCTATGTAACCTACTAAATATTTTGGTTTGGCTTGTTGCGCGTCTATGATACTTGTGCAGAGATGTTGCCACGCATTATCTTCGGTAAGAGTAAGGTGGACTGCGAACCCGTTTTGACCATCCTGCATTGGGGCCCGGGGTTGCCTCGTTACGCCTGTGTTTTAAGCATACATAGTCGATTAACAAAGTTTTTTTCTTTATAGTTATATTAAATTAACTAAAAGCCCAAATCAATATTGATGGGACCTACTCGGATTTGGATTGTTTGGCTCGTATCAAGAACCTCATTTCAGTCATTGAAAACAAAAGCAACATTGATTTCACATCTACACATCACATAAAGTGAAACTGTGGTTAGAATAATTTCGGCTGAAATTAAAATCGAGATGACTAGGGGACCTTGATGACATCGACTAAAACAGGCTCCACGAAGCTCAACTCTCAATTCATTGATTCTCCACCACGTTAACTAGAAAAAAGCTACAAGTAAAAACTGATACACTAATCAAGATAACCGTATTGGCATCTTGTGTAACTTTTATTTAAAAAACAACAAAACAAAACAAAACCAGATTAATTAATTGTTTTCTGAATGTATAATTAAATCGAATGATTGTTTTATCCAATTGATCTCCTATTCTAGTAAATGATTGTTGCGAGCACATGGGTGATTTAGTAAGTATTCTGCTTTATGTAGCAGTGTGAGAAAAACTTCCTGTGAAGATGCACGTCTTTTTAGGCTCAATGGTCGTTCTCACTGTATATGGGAGAGTGAAAATACAGGGAAAGGAAATAGGAAAATGCAGGCTTCTCTGTACAACTTTGTCTTACATTGTTCTACAAAGTAACACTTATTAAATAACGACATGCTTTTATCATCAGTGATCAGGTCAGTTCACAAGTCACACCTGAAATTGGCTACACACACACACAAATGAGAGTTGAGATCAACAAGTACACTTTGAAAGGTATATGTGGACCAACTCATTACATTCTATGTAGCAACCTGCAATATTGTATTTGATGCAGATTGTTTGTCACACATTTCATACAATATACATAAAAAAAGGCAAAGCAGAGAAGTAAAAAAGCAGAACATTTGAGATGCGACTATTTATATTAGATATGTAGGCTACTTAAGATGGCTGCAAGGGAGCATTTAGCTGAGATAGCAAATAGAAATAGAAAAGCATTTATTTGTCATTGTATTCGCATACAACAAAATTTGGAGATGAGCTATCTTAATGTCTGTTTCCATTTAGGCACCCGTGACTATAATGTTTGTATGGGCCTATATTATTGACGATAATAATTAGTTAGAGGATCATGCCAAAGAAAATAATAATAATATATTTAGAAAAAGGTGTGATCACTCGTATTGTTTATATTAAAGTGACAGAATTAAAAATGGCAAAAAAAAGTTTTTCCTCAGAACTAAAATGGCTGTCTAAAACCTGTACATATAAAGAGCATTTACACTGCCGACACATTGCCCTACTCTAAACGAATTTTGAAAGAACTTTGAATCGTCATAAGATATTCATAAAACGTTTACCTAAACCTCATTGTTTTGGAATTGAAATATTCGAAAATAGACATGCAGGATCTTGGACCTCTCTGAGCTAAAAGCACATGCTCCATGTTAGCATGTGGCACCAGCCTTCTGTAACTGTCCATATCAACTGAAGTAGTCTCAAAATGGATGTCCAGACTGACACAGATTTAAAACAAATTAATCATGAATGCTTATATTGCTTAATATTCACTTCAGTTAATCGAGCTCTACAGTGTTGGAAAAATAATACATTTCCAAAAATGAGCAATTGAGCACCCACCTGTCATTGCAGACACATGAAGCCATAGATGGATAACTTATTTCTGAATAAGGAAAAGCGGAGGTGGAGGGAAACGCATCCATATCAGGTCTTGTTTGCAACTTTTTATGTTTTCAGACTGAAAGGGAGGTTGGGGGAGGTAGCAGGCATTTGGGCTCTATGTCCCATCAAATCAGAATATAAAACGTCATAAAGGTGGTCTGAAAACGTCATGGTCTTATTCAAATGTTCAAACGGAACCCAAACAGAGATCTTTTTCTATGACTAGTTTCTTATTCTTCATTAACAATAGGATAGTTTAAAACAAAACACAGCAATGATGATTAAAAAAAACTGGAGCAGAGGTAGCAAGACATTTAGTAAAAAAAAACAGAACTCGATTGTAGACGAAGCTTGTGGCTTAATTCCTGTAAAGTAAAACAAATAATTTATCCCAACCGAAGGAAAAAGGCAAAATAACCAACCAGTGCTGAGCTCTTAGACATCGAAGTCATCTGTCCCCTGGAGGCCAGATCATTCATTCATTCATTCTGTTACTGGTTTCACTTTCAAACTCCCTGGATGAAAATCACACTAAAATCCATCCATAGTATAGTTTCCATCATTTATGTACTGTTACTTCTGTCATCTATGTATTCCACAAAGGGTATTTAATGATGTAATACAAAAATACTTTCTTTTCTCCTTCAGAGCCTCTCTCCCTCACCCCTCCTTTTCTGAAAGTGCAGTGTCAACTTCCGCCTGCTGCTGCTGCAACGGACAGCTGCTATTTCAAATTCAAATCTCCTCCCTATCTATTACGATTCCTCATCTTCTACTCTTGTACGCTTTACATGGTTGGATATCTGCTTGTATTTATAGAGAAAGAAAGCTTTTGTAATTTGTTGCATAAATATCGTGAGAGGTTGTAGATGAAGTCCCTCCAAAATTGTCACATGCTCCTCTTCACAACACTGAATCAGTTTGACTAACTGAATCAACCCCCCTCTAGTGAGAGATGTCTGCCAACAGTATCTGCTCAAGAGAGTGTGAGTAAATCAAGCTTTATGTGTCAGTTATTAGATGTACCTTTCTTTCATTCTTTCTTTCTTCCTTGTGAGACAGAGGTAATGAGCATGAAGTAGTAAATGCTAGACTGAGGTGTGTCCTGAGACTTCAACTAACAGGATTGACCGGACTGAGAAGTCATGCCGGGTGCCCACATTACACAGGCTTCTGGACAGTTCTGTTTATCACGCAGTAGACAAAATGGCGGATTATAGTGAATTAACAGTTACTTGAACGAGGATGTGTGTGGGGGGAGGGGGGAAGTGAGTCAACTCTTTAACCACAATACACCCACACCAATAAGAGACCAAAATATGACATGATTTTACTAAGGTGGTTCATCTCTCGGTTTCTAAATTCATCAACATAAGGATTTAAGTCATAATGCTATAATGCTCATTCACCAATTCAGAATGTGTGCGAAGGAGCGTGTTAAGGGTGCAGTCTTTGATTCTGGGGTTGTTGATATTAGAACTCAACAGCCAACCAAATTCACATGTTGTTTGTAGCTTTACCTAAACTATTTGAACACTACTTTTTAATCAGTTTAAAGCAGCAATACGGAGTTCTGTTTCAAAACTAGTAAGCTAACTACCCAAAAGGCAGGCAAAAACCTTGCAAACACCAGCAACAGCCCAGCTGACACTGATGGAAGCTTGCCAACACACTAACTGGTGTCTTTTGGCAGTTTAGCTGGAATTGTCGTGCGTGTGAAAGCTTTTCTTCCTTTTTGCAGGGTGTACCAGCCCGTAACACAGAACTACATAGGGCATATCCTGGATGGCTAGTGCGGAAGACTCATGTGTGTATCTGTCCTTCACATGACCATATGTTATCAAAATGAATTTGAGGATGGTACCTAAACTATTTGCCTATAAAACCATATCTCAAAAAGTGTGAAATTGTTGCATAGTGTTACTTCAACTATGGTACTAGGTTGGAGAAGAAAACACACCTACCGTGTGTCGAGTCATTGTAATTTCTTATGGCCATCAATGTCAAAAATGACATGACAAAGCTTGCATTCCTAACAAAAAACAATTCCTCTTCCTGCTTGTCGTTATGGCCATCTTACCACTATGTATAGCTGCTCAAGGTCATGGCAAGTTGGACATATTTTTGGAACTTTCTAAATCCAAAGTGATTTGCGGTACAGGTATTGTATGCTTTAATGTTCATGTGTGCCTTGTCATATTCATAGACCCCAGACCCCAGATGTTAGCACCTTACTCTGTTGAGCAACAAGTTAATGATATAATATACCATCATATCAACTGCTGTATAAAGTAATAACAATAGAATGATAAGGAAAAAGACTCATCTCACGAATGAGATGATTTTATGGCTGCTATGGTAAGCCATAACAAATAGAAATGTTCCATGATCAGTGGATTATCTAAAGATGTTCTGATTTTATGGGGATATCTGGGGAAAAGACCACGATCACTAACAGTCCTGAATGCACAGCAGTTAGTCATGCTTCATTGTGTGTATCTATGAATGTGCACCAGCAGGGCCAGCAGCAAAGACCAGAGAGACCTATCCAGTAATCAGAGTCTCGAGCAGAGCCGTAAACTCATCCTACAGTCGGCCGAGGAGCTCAAGAGAGTGGACTCGGTAGGGAGCTTTTACCATGAGAATATCACGTTTGATTTCTGCTGCTCTCATAACGCACTTCTACAATCCTTTGCTCTTATAACGCACTTCTACAATCCTTTACTTTTGTTCATGATATGGTTCTGCTGTATAAATGAATATGTGTATGGCTCTCTCTATCTCTGTCTCTGTGTGTGCGCGTGTGCTTCACTGTGAAAAGAGCTGTGGCCTGATGAGAGAGGAGCTTCTCCAGACTCTGAGGAACCTGGAACTGCGGAAGAAGAAACTGAAGACCCTGCTGCCCTTCCTGGAATTCCTCACCTGGTCACTGCTGAAAGAGGACAGCAAGGTAAGATACAGAACTCATTTCCCCTGACGAACTGTCAAAAGTACACGTCAATGTGATTCATTTTCGCCAGATGTCTCATGTCTCAGATATGGCTTGTCACAAAAACTAAAATCTAAGTACATCCCAAATTCAGGAAAATACTCTTCATTGCCCTGCCTGAGCTTAGCTACATATATATATATATTTATACATATACAGCAACAAACTGCAGGCACTCTTGTTGCATTCTATAAAGTGAGTTTGTTCTGTCCTTCTGCTCCAGGTGTCTCAGATGTGGCTTGCCACCAAACAGCTCACCTGGAAGACAGGTCAGGCCCATTAACATCAGTGAAATGGATCCATTTCATTACCTCATTACCAATACATTTTTGGAATGTAATTATATTTGAAGAACTATTTCCATTAATTTAATTTCTCTTCACAAAACAGACGAACCTAAGTACATCCCAAATTCAGGTTATTACTGTTTACATGTTTGAATTATTCTTTCATAAAAATGTGGTATAGTTTTTATGATTTTGATTATAATTTAAACTGTGTTATTCTTCTTTATGTGAAACACCGTTTAATCGACGATTAGATGTTGACAAGAAGAGAGTGAAAGACTTGGAACCCGAACGTCCAGATATAAACGTTCAGCAGCAGACCACTGATAGCACCCGGAGCTTCTCGTCAAACCTCTAGGCTATGCTAAGCAGAGTTGGTTAGCTGGTTATTCAGTTAGTAATGCGTTTTTTTGTTTCCCCTGTCTTGTTATTCCAAAGTCCTGGGTCTGAAACACTCCGGATTACAACGGGAATGAGGGATCTAAAGCACTTTACTTAAAAATGTAAAAGCATGAATCTGGCCTTAGCCATCTAAATAACAGCCTGAAGCTAAACCTCTTTGGAAGACTGAGTATTGCAGAGCAGTTGGACGAGGGGTACCGAATTGGCATTCGAAAACATGTAATATCATCCAGTGTTTCTGAATCTATTCTGCTCTAAACCTCTAGTATCATCCAGTGTTTCTGAATCAATTCTGCTCTAAACCTCTAGTACCATCCAGTCTTTCTCACTCTATTCTGCTCTAAACCTCTACACCCTGTTTTTTTAATCTACCCTGTTTTAAACTTCTTGTACACACATGAATGTTTCAGAATGTATTCTGCTCTAAACCTCTAGTATCCAATGTTTCTGAATCTAGTCTACTATAAACCTCTACTACCCAATGTTTAAACCTCTGGAACCCAACCCAATGTTTCTTAAACCATTCTGCTCTAAACCTCTCATGCCCAATTTTACAGTTTGTTGAGAATTGTTAATGGTCAGTGTTGAGCACTGTGTTTTCATGAAATAAATCTTTGTTTTTTAATATATTCTACTCAAAATCTCTCGTGTTTTTTTTTCTCATTGTGGAGTGCTATTGAAACCGCACCGCCCAACTGCGCCCCCCCCCCCCCCCAAAATATATCACCAGCCGCCACGGTTAACAATACAAATCTGTATTAATGTATAATGCCTATGTGAGCCTCCTGATACATCATGCATAACAGTATGAAGAAACATAGATCCATAGATAGTATATGACTGGTTTTCCTATACAGTCAACGTAACGCTGGACACCATGACCAACCACCCATGGCTGATCGTGTCCGACGACCGCAAGAAGGTGCATTCGGAGACAGAAGTGTCCTTCAGCGTTCAGCGCTTCGACGGTTGGCCCTGCGTCCTGGGCTGGGAGGGTATGACCATAGGCCGCCACTATTGGGAAGTAAAGCTGGCCAACAACGGCTACTGGTCCACGGCCTCATCCAAGCGCCACGGTCGCTTCACCATGTACCCAGAAGAGGGCTACTGGGCGCTCTTATGCACTGTCATCTAACCCAAGGAAACAAATTACCCCATTTGCAGTAGTCTCAGTGCACTTAATAAAGCCACATGAGAAGGGTCTCGCACTAAAATGCTGTATGCTAATCAGTGTCCAAGTACATGGTTTTGGTACAGAACAGACGCCACACAAAGGAGTATTCAAAACATTTGTAATATAAAATATAAAACGGACAAAAAACAACGCTATCAGGAACAATATCTTGTCGTTACCCATTTCTTGTTTCATAAAACAACCTCAATACAAGAAAATTAATGCAACTGTGAAAAAAAATACATACCCAAACCCTTTATGCCCGAATGACACAATGGTTGAATACAGTTAGAAGGGAAAGAGGGCACTACAAAAAAAAACATGACCCCCCCCCCCCCCAGTGAAACGTTCGCTCAGGTAATACTCTATAAGAAATAATGCAGCTTCACACTTTCAATTACTACAATCCAAATTATTTTTTTGGTTGAAAATATGATAATCTGAATTCATCATAAAAAAAAACATGACCCCCCCCCCCCCCCCCCCCCCAAAGAAACCAAAAAAGAAACGGGAGAGGCAGCCATGTTTTTACACATAAAAAAAAAGAGATTATTTGCGTGAGTCATTTCCCCCATTTGGAATCTATGATCATGGTTTGGTGGCTGCGCGACATTTTTCCTGCCAATTGTAATTCAGCCTACAGGCATTTGAAGGTTTACTATGCTTAACACTGAAGCACTAACCGTGTATCTCACGGTTTTACTGCAGTCATTTTGATAAACACATAACAGAGGACACTCCTGTTATTAATCAGAGTCGCTTTTTTCTTCTTTCACAAGACGTCTCTTTCCTCTTTTTGGTTCCATGGTACAGCCATCACGCTCACGTTTGTTCCCGCCTTTAGAGCTGCTAGGACAGTGACAAGAGAACGGATTACAGATCACAAATTGATTTAGAAAACATCCTGGTAATAAAGAAAGAAAACGGCTCAGAGGCATGCTTACTGTTTCTGACGGTACTTCTCAATGTCGCTAGAGGGCACCAAGTCATTAAGCTCCAAGCTGTCATTTATCTTCTTCAACATTTCATAGCGTTCTCTTCCCCGAACCTGTAAGAATGGCACAGTCATTTCAATACCAAACGTTCTTTCAAGAACTGGAACTAACTGAGATTTAACACCTCTAGTACATAAAAGGACATGAAGTGTGTCTCATTGATTTCAGGAGTTTAGAGTGGTCGGATATCTGCAAATGGCTGACCTAATATCACACATGCTTCACCAGTCTGTGGTAATGTCAGTCGTTTCTTACTGCAACTACTTGTTGATGTCAGTGCCATTGACATGCAGTCATTTCAACAAGTTAACTTTTCTGTAGGTAACCTAAAATGTCAAAAGAACGAATTCTGATAATACAACTTCAAATAAAAGTTCAAAATGTATGACTAACTGGTTTCCACATCAGTGCTAGTGTTCAAATGCTCATATTGGTACTAATGTATCAAGCAACCTTTGGAATATGTATTTCACCCCTTATGTTATACACCATCTTCCCCCCAAAATAACTTATTTGACATCAGTTTCTGTGTGTGTGTGTGTGTGTGTGTGTGTGTGTGTGTGTGTGTGTGTGTGTGTGGGGTACTGAGGTGTGTTCTCGTGCGCTGGTACCTCCAGTTTGAATATCTCCTCCTTCTTGCTGCCTTCAGGTTGTGCTGCTGCCTGAGGCGCCTCCTTCAGACCTGAGTACAAACACAGGGTGTGAGCTGAGTACAAACACAGGGTGTGAGCTGAGTACAAACACAGGGTGTGAGCTGAGTACAAACACAGGGTGTGAGCTACACGCCTTCCTCTCAGACCTGAGTACAAACACAGGGTGTGAGCTGAGTACAAACACAGGGTGTGAGCTAGGGCTGAACGATTTGGGAAAATAATCTAATTGCGATTTTTTACCAAAATATTGCGATTGCGATTCGAAATGCGATTTTTTTTTTTTATCCTCTTTTTTTCCCAACAAAACGTAATGAATGATTTAAATATGACCAACACAATATTAGATACATTTAGTGTAAAATATTCTTTCCCACATTTTACATTTTTATTTAACTGCTCATTACAGAAACAAGAACAACAAATCGGTGGCTTTGCCACTGTGCATTTAAGTAATTTAAAAAAAGTAATTTTAAGTATAAACACTAGGCATGCACTTTTTAAACACTGTGTGCAAAATGTACCATCTTAAAAACATTTTTTTTTTTTTTTTTTGTGACCACGTTTTTTAATCGCGAACGTTGCGGTTAGAAAATCGCATTCTATCATATCGCGATTAAATCGCAAATGCAATTAATCGTTCAGCCCTAGTGTGAGCTGCACGCCTTCCTCTCTGACCTGAGTACAAACACAGGGTGTGAGCTGAGTACAAACACAGGGTGTGAGCTGAGTACAAACACAGGGTGTGAGCTGAGTACAAACACAGGGTGTGAGCTGAGTACAAACACAGGGTGTGAGCTACACGCCTTCCTCTCTGACCTGAGTACAAACACAGGGTGTGAGCTGAGTACAAACACAGGGTGTGAGCTGAGTACAAACACAGGGTGTGAGCTGCACGCCTTCCTCTCTGACCTGAGTACAAACACAGGGTGTGAGCTGAGTACAAACACAGGGTGTGAGCTGAGTACAAACACAGGGTGTGAGCTGAGTACAAACACAGGGTGTGAGCTGAGTACAAACACAGGGTGTGAGCTGAGTACAAACACAGGATGTGAGCTGAGTACAAACACAGGGTGTGAGCTGCACGCCTTCCTCTCTGAGCATCCCATTTCTCTGCCTTTTGTCAGTGAAACGTCCGCTCAGGTAATACTCTATAAGAAATCATGCAGCTTCACACTTTTAATACTACAATCCAAAGAATTTTTTTAGTTGAAAATATGATGATCTGAATTCATCATAAAAAAACACCATCTTTAAATGGTGCACTATAATGGTGCGCTAGTGTCCTTCCTTCGGCATGGGCCCAATGCTTACTGCGTTTAGTGGTGGGGGCAGCGGTAGCGGTAGCCTTGACTGACGACTTGGTCTCTTGGATTTTCCTGAAGTTGGTTTCCTCCGTCTTGCGGTCCCGTCCAGGACAAGCGCAGACTCTAACTTCAAAAGAGCGACGGCCGAGGACAAGTCCCCTGCAGATCACAAGCAGCACAGCAGCAAAAAGAACACAGTGATGAGTGACCCCAGTGAACACAGTGTGACCCATGTGGTATGGACAGGGGAAAGCTGGCAGGGGAGAAATGGTGATTATATACAGTAAGAAAGCTGTGGTTTAGGACCAAAGGTGGGTTAAAGAGAAGAAGGGTTCTTTTCTCACTCTGGGCCCTTTACATACACATGCATATACAACCCCCCACCCCACCACACACCACACACACGCACACGCACAAAGTACTCACTCTTGCGTTTCCAGAGTGACAATCATCAGAATTGCTCTGCGGTTCATCCCTCCCATACAACTGCTGTTACACATGTAATTGTAGAGTGTGGTGGTGTGTCCACAGCCCAGCTGTAAGCAAAAAAAGGATAATGCTCTCACAACGCAAACAAAACATCACTATTACACAAAAAACACTGGATAACATCTGCTTAAAGTTTAAGTTTGGTATGGAGTGGAGATTCCACTGTGTTCTGAAAGGTGAAAAGAACTTAGACTAAATCTTTTGGAAGGATGTTAAAAACTAAAACGAGGAAACAGCACATTTCACACATTGCATTATCAACACCACACCAGTTTCTAATATATTATCAAATTATATAAGAATATAACAATTTTGTAGGGTCTATAGAACTCTTGGCAAGGTCGTAAAGAGAAGAGCCAGGAATTCACCTGAGGTTGCTCATAAGGGACCACTACACTCTGCCTCCCGATGTTCAGGTCCTGCTGGTAGTCAGCACGCGGATTCCCCTCCACCCGGATCAGGTGGCTGGGAGGGACTGGGCCTGAAATTCACAAGACAGGACAGAGCAGACAGAACTTTACTGAAGAGTCCAGGAATCGCATCACACGTAGGACAGAAAATACAAGCGTGGAGAAATGTGTGTGCTGGGGGTGGGTGGTAATAATGTGTACCATCATTGTTTCCTGGGGTCCTCTCGTGATGAGGGCATCGCCTGACCACCTCGGCCACGTGCTCGGACTTCTTGTAGACCGCAGTGGCTCTCAGCACCGAGCCTGGCGGGGGCGGCTGGCCCACCACCATGTGGACGGGGCAGGTCTTAGCCAGCTGACAGTACAGCTTGTTCAGGTCTGTGGAGTACTGTGGAAAAGGGCCATAGGTTACATGCATTTACATATGATGTTTTTATGTATAAAAGCATATAAAGGGTTAAGTTTCTTTCAGGTTGTGCCCATCATATTGTCTTAGCCCACCTACCAGTTTAGGTTCTAAGCAGTCCACCCTAACTGAGGGGTATTCCAAGTACATGGTTAGTGACAAACTTGGGTAAGTTAACTCAAAATGGTAAACCTAAACCCTATGGCTTTGTTTTGCTAGGAAAAGGAAGCCATAGGGCTCTACCATTAAGAGGTTTACTACTTACTCCGACTTAACTTACCCAGGTTGGTCACTAAACCACGTATTTGGATTACCCCCCTGATGTGTGATATACCGTCACCACCATCATCCACAATATTCACACTCATTCAGGAACTTGTCTAATTACACATGAAACCAAAACATCTAAAGGTAAACACATAATGAAAGAACAATAGATATGAACAAGACAGAAATGACAATGACTATAGCAATAACAATGTAATATGATCAAAACAAAACCAAAAAAAAAAAGAAGAAAAAACCTACCACTAACATAGTAAATATACACCACTTGCACACATGTATTCCAGATACAACATAAATACAAACTCTTACCACTTTGAATCAAACTGTTTTCCTCTCAATAAAACTGATTCTACAACACACAATCTCCACTGTAACATCAACAGGTTGAATTTGAGGTCCCTTAACATTGGTACTGGATAGAAAAACTCCTGTTAATATGCTGTGTTAGACACGCCCCTCCCCCACCCCACGTTCAGTAGGCATGTCAAGGCATGCCTCACCACTGACTGCTGATAGAGAACTAGAAGAAGAGTGCTGGAAAATAATTAAAACCTGGCTTAATTCAATATAGTCTAATACGTTTGAATTTTGGATGAGCACTTTAAAAAAAAAAACACTTATATATTAATATCTCTTTTTGATCAGTTGTATTTCATAAATGCTTGGAAAATAACGGTCATATTTCAAATTTCTTTCTACTGCCAATATCATGTTGTTTGAATTGTAAATGAGAGACTTAAAGTCAACACCACACAAATGCTAACGCCACAGTGTGTGAGTGTACACATTTGTACTAATTAACATACGATTTCCTGTGTTGACGTGGAATCCCAACATTCAGCACACAAACACACACACTAATACAATGGAAGAATCTGAATACTAGGCAGAGAGCCTATTATAAGTGGAGATATGAAGGTTCAAAAGCATAAGCTCAATTGAAATGAGCAGTAGATAAAAGTTCACCAAAAATAAAGTATACTAGAGGGCGGGGAGGAGGGTGGTGCTTTTCTTAAGCTGTCGGTGCAACCATGGATTTCCATTGGACTACCTATTCAACATCATGCCTTTCATGTGCACTGAATTGGCAAAAATATAAATAAAAAATGTAATACTGTTCAGCGATGACCCTGATCTAAAAGTTTCTTTTGTGTGTGGGTTCCAAGACCCCCACTGCTAAACCAGAAGCAGACAAAGGACAAGGATTCATGGACCTCAGGCATTAAATATTTTCCCAGGTAAGAAATAAACTCTTTTTGCAGGCTTATTCTGCACTATTAGTGTTACTATTTACAGACACTGTGTGTGTGTGTATATATACTGAATATATATACACATCATCATATATATGATAGATAGTGAATGTCCCCACAGAATTCATTTGTTATGTGTAGCAGCAAATCTAGAATTCAAAATGTGCTATTTCTTAATTTCTTTCACATTTCATATTCAACCACATATTAATAGAAGAGGACTATGTTTAAACCACACCATTTTAGACCATTAAATTGAGGGTAACTCTAGTCAAATAGCAATGTTAGCATGTCCTTCACAATAGTTTTTAAACATGCAACTATTCTGTACTTTTCTTAGATTAAGTTCTTAAAAAGACAGAACAGAAGAGGCCTTCAAACCTCAAAACAAGGTAAGATAAATATGTTTGAAAATCATTGAAAATGAACTGAAAATCTGTTAAACTCACAGTGCAGGTCACAGACTTGGCATAGCTGGACTGAGGGAAGCTAAGCTGGAAGTCATGCTCTCCCGGGTAGTCGGTTGTGATGGGCACTGCGGAGCATGGTGGAGAGCCACCACCCAGGGTAGGGATGTATGGCTCGGAAACCTGCAGCTGCTCAAACACCTGCTCATCAAACGATTCCGGTAAGTACTAACAAAACACGAAGAGTTAGCATTAATTTCTGCATGAAGCTCAATAATGGCAGAAATACATTAATGTGGTTGAGTATTAAGTTGTGATGTCATGAGGTTCAGGATTTCTGTCTACTTACAGATGTTTCCCAAGGCACATCTGCAACTGGTGGAACGCTGCAAAATTGTTGAAGTTAGTAAGGCAAATGTACTGGCCTACATTACGTCCAATGAACACTGACAGCATGATGACTGCAACCATTAAAACACACACACGCAACAACGCAACTAAGATGCCAAGCAGACGGTGGCTCACATTGAGTTCCATAGGTCCTCGAAATCCGGACTGTCCCCCTGATCGTTCATTGTGGCCCTTTGCCCTGGTATCTTTCCAATAGCTAGGACAGAGGGCCAATCAAAGGAACTAAGAGAGGGGGGGGGGGAGAGTCGCAAGGTAGTGTTTTAAGAAGATGCTTCTTGCTACTTATATGTTTTTCATAGCCCTAGCTACAAGTGTACACGTTTAAGTTTAGCTCCACAGGGACTGGCGAGTGTTCTCCAGGACATCGTCGGAGCAGGTTACTGATACAAGAAACGGAATCAAATGAATTAGTGCACAACGTTACTACAAACGTCTTCAATTCTACTACCATTAAAATCTGACTGACTGAAACACCAGCTAACAAGCTAAATTGGCAAACCTCGCCTGCGACCTGTCTGGGTTCTTCACCTAAGAAATGACGTTATGAGCTACACATAATTTACGAATTCGCAATAAACGCAGGACAACAAACTTTTCATACAGCGTTTTGAAGAAAAAAATATTACCTTTTATGTTCTCAAGAAGCCGCCAACATACAGCAGCTCTTTCCCTGTGTAAAACCGTCGACTCTACAACAATTTAGTTTAGATCTCACGCTTCCTTAGGGGATTCCCGAAAAGGAGGTACTTCAGTCACATGACCACGAGCCAATCAAATTCATCAGTGACCGAACGAGTGAACGTTCTATCCTGTGTGTCGTGGATGTGTGCGAAATTCGGGTGGCTTGTATGACTACTTTTCACACATCGCTGCTTTCCATTTCATTGATTTTATCGTGTTATTAGCATCGCAGAATTCAAGCTCATAGTATTTCGATGACGGGCACGCCTATACCGTTTTGACATTTTCGAGGTTGCCAACTTTCAAGGCTTATTTTGCGTGAGAATATTGGACAAAAAATGTCAAAACAGGTGTATTTTCGCTGGTGAGATGCATTAGCATCTGCATTGCCTTGCATTGCCTTGCATTGCGCATCACTGCACTGCACCTAATGTTCTAAGAGTCGTGACGATATTGTAATTGGTTTACTGTGCGTAGAAGGTCCACACCTTCAAGTTAGGAGCCCACTCATCAAATTACATCTCATGGTCTGCCAACACCTCAGAGATAGTCAAAAAGGCACAGCAGCGATTACACTTCCCGAGAGTAGCCTACTCAGGAGAAAACAACCCAAAGTGTAATCGAATGGTGGCCTTCTACCGCAGCACTATCGAAAGTGTAGGCTACTGACCTACTGCATCTTGGCGTGGTACTCCGGTTGCACTGCGGCACACAAGAGATAATTTCATCGTGCAATATTAATACACTAATCAATGTATTGACGGCAAGTCACTTATGCCATCTCAGTCACCTTACACATGTGTATAAAAAAACGTACTGCATTTATTGTAAAGTACCTCAGGGAAGTAGGCCTACTGTTACTGTATGTATTGTTCATCAGTGAAGTAGGCTACTTTAATCTATACCACCGCACTTTGTTGAACTCTTAATATATACGTATTGTTAAGCTATTTGTACTGTTTTTAGCGTGTTGTACTATTGTTGTGTTATATGTTGTTGTTGTTGTTGTGTGATATGTTGTCCCTCGTCGCACCAACAGTCGTTATGCGAATACAATGACAATAAAGGCTTTTCTATTCTATTCTATTCTTCTTTCATGGAATTGACATAATTTATCAATGACATAGGATAAGGCCGTAACCAGGGTTTACAATAGGTCCGGGGGAGGGGGTAGTAAGGTAGGTATGAGCTTTCATAATAATATGCATTTCTGAAGGAAAAATGAATCGTAAGAACACTATCTAGAGCATCAAAATACATAGGCCTGGGTCTGAAATATGATAACTAAGTAAAGGTTATTTGTTTCCGTAGCTTTACAAAAAGAAAAGAAAACTTGAGAGTAACCTTTAGCCCTGCAGGTGTCATATACTTATATTAATTTCCAAATGTTGCTTTTAAATGTGTCGTAGGCCTACTTCGCCTACATTAAACGTTTTAATCAATGGCTTTTCTAGATCTACTACAAAATAAATAACCTAGCCTCAATCATGGCCAGAGTAGCAAATGTGTATAGGCCTACGCATATAGGCAACACATGTTTTATAAACTGCCTTTACTCCAGACGCTGTAACTGTTTTGAACGTTTCTTACAGATAATGGCACAATGATCATTGTTTGACTTACCGAATGGGATATTCAAGATAGCAAGCATAAGCCTACGGTCCACCAGTGGTGTTTGTCGACACCCGGTGTGCCACTTGTTGCCCGCTCTCGGACCATCATCATCTTTAGTTTAACTGGGCGTGGATATTAAAAAAGTAACATAATGTTAGCAATTCCTGGAATTTTTCTAAATCGTATCCTTGGCATAGTCTATTTACAATGACAGCTGATAGACGAAGTTTATAGCACGGAGGCTCTCAAGGTGAAAATTGACATGGTCAATTAAATACTTGTGTTACGCACTGGTGACATAAAATATTAAGGGGTTGGTGAAAATGAATGAAGGAGTATAAATTAATAAAGACATTTTTTTTAAAAAAAAGCAAGTTGCAAAAACGAAGGGATCATTGTCTGTAACTCACCAGTGGATCGCTCGAAAATGGATGAGCAAAAAGCCAGAGGAACGCCTGCTGTGCCCCCAATGAGCCGACAGTGGTCCACTGACCTTTTGCCATCTGGGATGCTACCATCACCACACACAAGCCACCTGCTGCTGCCAACGTGCGTCAAAATTTCCAATAACTATTAGTAGAAGTGCTGAGGGGCTGTGCACGCGCTCTCTCTCACAACTCTCACACACAGCGGACACTATAACAAATCTAAACTGAAGTGGCATGGATTCGTCTCGGAAAAGTTCTCAACCGCTGTTGTTTTTATTTTTAATTATTAGTAAGTAATTAATGAGCGATTTGAATCAGGCACATGTGGAGTGGGTCAGTGGGATTATGGGATATTATTGTGAATGCGTATTACCATAACGTCATCAACAAAGAGTAGGCTATAAACTAGATAGGCCCAATTGAATAAAAAAAAATGGATAGGCCCAACTACCATCACATAGGCTAAGTGGTTGCCAAAAGAGAAAAGCCACGTGAGAATATCAACAGCAGTTCAGCGTATATTCGCCGTTTATGCAAGCACCAGCGGCACATCCAGCAAACCAATGGAGAATGTGTAGGTGAAGAGACAAGCGAGGAACGGACGAGGATCAGTTGTATAGGAATACACCTGATTATTTCCCAGACAGGAAGCCAGCAGTGTAGCCTATGTAAGTAGAACTTGTGTATTAATTAGGCTATTTACCAAGGCATTGTTTTGACACGCCATGTAGGCCTATCACCATCTTGGATAACTTTGGCAATGATACTCCTTCACAACTAGGCTAATTGTTATGTAGCCTTGGCCTTGCTATTTTCTCGTATGCTAGAATGCATCATAGCCTATGTAACCTACTAAATATTTTGGTGTGGCTTGTTGCGTGTCTATGAAACCTGTTTAGAGATGTTGCCACGCATTATCTTCGGTAAGAGTAAGGTGGACTGCGAACCCGTTTTGACCATCCTGCATTGGGGCCCGGGGTTGCCTCGTTACGCCTGTGTTTTAGGCATAAGTATAGTCGATTAAGTTTAAAAAAAATGTAGCCTATAGTTATATTAAACTAACTAAAAGCCCAAGTCAATCTTAATGGGACCTACTCGGATTTGGATTGTTTGGCTCGTATCAAGAACCTCATTTCAGTCATTCAAAACAAAAGCAACATTGATTACACATCTACACATCACACAAAGTGAAACTGTGGTTAGAATAATTTTGCCTGAAATTCAAATCGAGATGACTAGGGGACCTTGATGACATCGACTAAAAAAGGCTCCACGAAGCTCAACTCTCTATTAATTGATGCGCTTCCACGTTAACTAGAATAAAGCTACAAGTAAAAACGGATACACTAATCAAGATAACCGTATTGGCATCTTGTGTAACTTTTATAAAAAAAAAAAAACAGATTAATATAGTGTGATGAATCGTTTTCTGAATGTATAATTAAATCGAATGATTTGTTTATCCAATTGATCTCCTATTCTAGTAAATGGTTGTTGCGAGCACAGGGGTGATTTAGTAAGTATTCTGCTTTATGTAGCAGAGTGAGAAAAACTTCCTGTGAAGATGCACGTCTTTTTAAGCTCAATGGTCGTTCTCACTGTATATGGGAGAGTGAAAATACAGGGAAAGTAAATATGGAAATGCAGGCTTCTCTGTAGAACGTGTCTTTGTCTTACATTTTTCTACAAAGAAACACTTATTAAATAACAACATGCTTTTATCATCAGTGATCAGGTCAGTTCACAAATCACACCTGGCTACACACACACACACACACACACACACACACACACACACACACACAAAAATGAGAGTTGAGATCAACAAGTATACTTTGAACGGTATATGTAGACCAACTAATTACATTCTATGTAGCAACCTGGAATATTGTATTTGATGCAGATTGTTTGTCACACATTTCATACAATATACATAAAAAAAGGCAAAGCAGAGAAGTAAAAAAGCAGAACATTTGAGATGTGACTATTTATATTAGATGTAGGCTACTTAAAATGGCTGCAAGGGAGCATTTAGCTGTGATAGAAAATATAAATATAAATAGAAAAGCCTTATTTGTCATTGTATTCGCATACAACGAAATTTGGAGATGAGCTATCTGCATGTCTGTTTTCATATGGGCACCCATGACTCTATAATGTTGGTATGGGCCTATATTATTGACCATAATAATTAGTTTTAAGGGAGGATCATGGCAAAGAAAATAATAATAAGAATATATTTAGAAAAAAGTGTTATCACTCTTATGGAATTGTTTATATTAAAAGGACCGAATTAAAAATGGCAACAAAAAGTTTTCCCTTAAGCCTAAAATGGCTGTCTAAAACCTGTACATATAAAGAGCATTTACACTGCCGACACATTGCCCTACTCTAAACGAATTTTGAAAGAACTCTTAATCGTCATAAGATATTCATAAAAAGTTGACCTAAACCTCATTGTTTTGGAATTGAAATATTCGAAATAGACATGCATGATCTTAGACCTCTCTGAGCTAAAAGCACATGCTCCATGTTAGCATGTGGCACCAGCCTTCTGTAACTGTCCATATCAACTGAAGTAGTCTCAAAATGGATGTCGAGACTGACACAGATTTAAAACAAATTAATCATGAATGCTTATATTGCTTAATATTCACTTCAGTTAGTCGAGCTATGCAGTGTTAGAAAAATAATACATTTTCAAAATGAGCAATTGAGCACCCACCTGTCATTGCAGACATATGAAGCCATAGATGCATAACTTATTTGTGAATAAGGAAAAGCGGAGGTCGAGGGAAACGCATCCATATCGATTTCTGAGCCCTGTCTACATTGACATGACATTAGGTCTTGTTTGCAACTTTTTATGTTTTCAGACCGAAAGGGGGGTTGGGGGAGGTAGCAGGCATTTGGGCTCTATGTCCCATCAAATCAGAATAAAAAACGTCATAAAGGTAGTCTGAAGACGTCATGGTCTTGAAATGGTCAAACGGAACCCAAACAGAGATTTTTTTCTATGACTAGTTTCTTATTCTCCATTTAGGATAGTGAAAACAATAGGATAGTTTAAAACAAAACACAGCAATGATGATACAAAAAAACTGGAGCAGAGGTAGCAAGACATTTAGTAAAAAAAACAGAACTCGATTGTAGACAAAGCTTGTGGCTTAATTCCTGTAAAGTAAAACAAATAATTTATCCCAACCGAAGGAAAAAGGCAGAATAACCAACCAGTGCTGAGCTCTCAGACATCGAAGTCATCTGTCCCCTGGAGGCCAGATCATTCATTCATTCATTCTGTTACTGGTTTCACTTTCAAACTCCCTGGATGAAAATCACACTAAAATCCATCCATAGTATAGTTTCCATCATTTATGTACTGTTACTTCTGTCATCTATGTATTCCACAAAGGGTATTTAATGATGTAATACAAAAATACTTTCTTTTCTCCTTCAGAGCCTCTCTCCCTCACCCCTCCTTTTCTGAAAGTGCAGTGTCAACTTCCGCCTGCTGCTGCTGCAACGGACAGCTGCTATTTCAAATTCAAATCTCCTCCCTATCTATTACGATTCCTCATCTTCTACTCTTGTACGCTTTACATGGTTGGATATCTGCTTGTATTTATAGAGAAAGAAAGCTTTTGTAATTTGTTGCATAAATATCGTGAGAGGTTGTAGACGAAGTCCCTCCAAAATTGTCACATGTTCCTCTTCACAACACTGAACCAGTTTGACTAACTGAACACGCCCCCCTCTAGTGAGAGATGTCTCTGCCAACAGTATCTGCTAAAGAGAGTGTGAGTTAATCATGCTTTACCTTTCATTCTTTCTTTCTTTCTTTCTTCCTTGTGAGACAGAGGTAATGAGCATGAAGTAGTAAATGCTAGACTGAGGTGTGTCCTGAGACTTTAACTAACAGGATTGACAGGACTGAGAAGTCATGCCGGGTGCCCACATTACACAGGCTTCTGGACAGTTCTGTTTATCATGCAGTAGACAAAATGGCGGATTATAGAGAATTAACAGTTACTTGAACGAGGATGTGTGTGGGGGGAGGGGGGAAGTGAGTCAACTCTTTAACCACAATACACCCACACCAATAGAGACCAAAAATGACATGATTTTACTAATCTGGTTAATCTCTCGGTATCTGAATTCATCAACATAAGGCTTTACTGCTTTACGTATTTGCCAAGAGGGGACATTTCCCAACTAGACGTCTATGTGTTATTTATTTAAAGGCTGTGGAAGCATTTAAGTCATAATGCTATAATGCTCATTCACAAATTCAGAATGTGTGGGAAGGAGCGTGTTAAGGGTGAAATCTTTGATCCTGGCAAAGGTTGTTGATATTAGAGCTCAACAAGCAAACAAATACACATGTTGTTTGTAGCTTTACCTAAACTATTTGAACACTACTTTTTAATCAGTTTAACTATGGTACTAGGTTGGAGAAGAAAACACACCTACCGTGTGTTGAGTCATTGTAATTTCTGATGGCCATCAATGTCAAAAATGACCGATGACAAAGCTTGCATTCCTAACAAAAAACAATTCCTCTTCCTGCTTGTCGTTATGGCCATCTTACCACTAAGTATAGCTGCTCAAGGTCATGGCAAGATAGACATATTTCTGTTCTAGCTTTTGATAATGTAGGTGCTACTTTCCATATCCAAAGTGATTTGCGGTACAGGTATTGTATGCTTTAAATGTTCATGTGTGCCTCGTCATATTCATAGACCCCAGTTGTTAGCACCTTACTCTGTTGAGCAACAGGTTAATGTACACATAAAGTATCCTTAGGAACCAAATAATGTTTTCCCAAACAAGTACCAAAGCACAATGGCAGTTAAATGTATGATTTATTTTTTTTCAGATACATTTGCAGAAAATAAATGTCATTCTCGTGTGATCTTCATAATTTGTAGAAATGTTTCGATATAATTTAAAAAGACCTTCTTACAAACATTTAACTGTATGAAAATATCAGTCCATACATGTGTATGTAGGTGTGCATTTTTGTGTGGGTCAATAACAAAGAGGTGCATTTGTGTGAAGTTGTGTGTGACAAGAGCTGTAGGTGTTAGTGTATAAGTGCATCAAGGAGGAAGTAAGGGCATTTGTCGTAACATCCAAACACCTGAGAAGGGGTTTTTCTTTTTCCAATACATTTTTTTGTTCTTTTATATTTGTTTAAAAAAAAATGCATATAAACATTTTGTTTTCTATCAATAAAAGCCTATCTGACTAAATCCGGCTATTTCTCTGAGAAAAAGCCACAGATTTTAAGGTGCACTTCATCAGGCAACCATCACAAGTCCGTCATTAGCATTAGGCATGGTTGTGACTACTCTGATTACAGACATTTCAAACCACCAAAATGACCTGCTTTATCATTTATAAAATCATATACCCTGTACATACACATGAAGAATAAAAACCACAGGAAAATAAAAAAAAAATGAGTTCCATGCTCGTGCAGACTGACTGATAAAGAAGGTCACTGGTCACACGACCTGTACTAACACAACAACCCTGAGCGGAGAGCTGACCATCCGAGAGCAGGTTTCGCCTGGAACTTGGCTCCCATCTCCTTTGCACGAGGCCTGGCGTCTGGGCTCACTTGCTGTGGTGGTAGAACCTCTGACCTGACTGGCTGTGGGAGATGTATGCGCTTCGAGGGCCAGGCTGAGGAGAGCTCTGAAAGGAAGCCTATTGGAGTGAATAAAAGCTAGGTCAAAAGGGCAACAAAGACAGGAAGGCCATTTTTTGGCCCCCTCATCACCATTGTCTACAAAGGATGTAATGACCTGTGCTGCTAAACTAAGCCATTCATTTCACTGGTTGGCGCATGTTAGTAAGATCATAATCATTCCAGACCCCCACACACACACACACACACACACAAAGTTCCTTTCTATAGCTTCATCTGGCTATAATTTGAAGACACTGGTAAGACTGATCATATCAAGTGCATGATAAGTATTCATCCCACTGCCTACCCACAGTCATGAACTTCAGTCAGAAGTGAATACTTGTCAAAGGAAGCATGCTAGCACCCAGACTTATTAACTTAAGCGAATTTCCCTCTTCATGATGCAGACATTCCTAAATGCCAGTGTGTTGTGGACGGCAGGACTCACAGCATGGGTGGGCTGTGGGGGCGTCCCGTGAGAGAAGGCTCCGGGGGAGGCTGGCCTCGGTGGATGGGCGTACGGCAGTCCAGTCTGTCCAGACACGAAACCCACAACCCTCATTGACATGTTACAATGACGTCGAATGAACACTGATCACATAGCAATATTGACGCTACGCTGATGTTGTTGTCGTGATACACTACACTATATATACATACACTATATGACCAAATGTATGGTGGACACCTGACCATCACACCTATATGAGCTTATTGGCCATCCCATTCCAAAATCATGGGGCCATTATAATGCATTAACGTTGACATTAGGCAGCACTGTGCATTCCGGGAGCTAGCGCTCCCCTGGCGTCCACCAAACCCACATTCGTCCCCCAGAGTGCCAGACAGTGAAGCGCGTGATTCATCACTTCAGAGAGCATGTTTCCACACAGCTCCACAGGCCAGTGGCGCCGTGCTTTGCACCACTCCAGCCATCGCTTGGCGTTGCACAGAGTGATGTTGGGGCTTGTGTGCAGCTTCACGAAGCTCCCGACACACAGTTCTTGTGCTGATGTCTTAGCCAGAGACAGTTTGGAACTGTTGAGTGGAGCATAGGTGGCTTGTATATGCTACGCGCTTCAGCACTCTGCAGCCGCCCTCTGCAAGTTTGTGTAGACCAACGCTTCCTGACAGGAAACTCACAACTCATTGACATGGTACAATGACACTGAATGAATCCTGACACTGATCACATAGAAATACTGACACTACGCTGATGTTGTTGTGATACACTACACTATATATATATGCATACACTATATGACCAATTGTATGTGGACACCTGACCATCACACCAATATGAGCTTAACAATCAACCAATCCAACTTTATTTATATGGCGCATTTCATACCAGGAGGTAACACAATGCGCCTATTGGACATCCCATTCCAAAATCATGGGCATTATTATGCATTAACGTTTACATTAAGCAGCCAGCACTGCATTCCTGTGGCTAGCGCTCCCCTGGCGTCCACCAAACCCACATTCTGGGTGGCATCCTATGACGGTGCCACGTTTTAAGTCACTAAGCTCTCCAGTACGACCCATTCTACTTCCAAGGTTTGTCTATGAAGATTGCATGGCTATGATTTTATGACATTTATTAAACAATAGGTGTGGCTGAAACACCTGAACTCAATAATTAGGAGGGCTGTCCACATACTTTTGGCCATAAAGTGTATCTACACTGAGGTGCGGCAATGCAAACCTTGGCAGGGGGGATCTGGACTGCAATGGAGGGGGTAGGCAGCAAACCAGCAGCACTAGCGTGGAGAGCCTGAGGTGGCATGGTCCTCAGAGTGGTCTACAACACAAGTGTGTCCACGCGCGCACACACACACACACACACACACACACCCACCCACGCGCACACACACACACACACACGCGCACACTCCAGCACACACACCCACCCACACACACACCCACCCACGCGCACACACACACACGTGCATGCACACACGCACACGCTCCAGCACACACACACACACACACACACACAGGCACAGGCACACACACACATGCACACACTACAACATTACCATCATTAAAATATATAGAAACGGGGTAGAATAGGCACAGTGTTCTCCATGTTTACTTACATTAAGAAGCAGACTAACATATTTAGTGTGAGTTGAATGACCATATTTGCTGCTGTAATGTCAACTCACAGAGTCAGTGAAGCCAGACTGCTGGTTTGCGTGCTCCAGCTGTTTCTGTAACGGGATAGCCGCGCTGGGGATGTAGCCTTCGGGGAGACAAGAGGAGACCGCATGACATTCCTGATCATTTAACCATTACCTTCCAGTCCTGTAAACAAACATGTGACGGAGACCAAAGGGAAGGAAGGGCAGACGAAGAGGGGATGTGAAGTTGAGCGAGTTCTGGTTATTTACCTGGTTGAGAAACAAAGTGGCTGTGTACTGCATAGCCTTGTTGCTGGTGAGGCAAGTAGGGCATGGCCGGAAATGCCGAAGCTCCTATAAATACAGAAGAACATTGTTGCAACTCGCACTTAGGAGTATGAAAGGGTGCATAGGTTTGGGGGGGGGGGGGGGGAACACGCAACATGTAATTTACATTCAAAGGGCAACATCATGCCTTTCAAAGTATCATGTCAGCCTTGTTTTCACCTCATTACACCTACTTTTATACTTGCTTCTGAAATATACAGCCAAGAAACACAGAAATACACCAATAAACCAGCGGAACGCACCTCGGAGTTGGGAGTTGCTGGCATAGCTGACAGGCACTGGTTGACTGGAGGTGAAGGGGGACGCGTGCTGGGTCTGGGGGACGCCGTAGGGGCCGTGGGCCGCCGGGCCCCCAGAGTACTGGCCATGCTCTGAGGTCCCTGCGCTGAAACCCTGTTGGGACTGGTAGTGACGACCCTGTGGAAGCGAGAACAGGGGATGAACTCGTCACAAACACAGAACAGGAGATGAACTCGTCACAAACACAGAACAGGGGATGAACTCTTCACATACACAGCACGGCCACACAGAACAGGGCCGCATCAATCATCAACCACATTTAGTTTTTTGTTTTTTTGTTCTCTCCGCGCCATGAGGCGCATTAGACCGCAACTTTCTTTTGAATTCTGAATGGTTGCAGTTTCAGTCATCATTTTTTTGTTTTTCTGGGAACAGATGATTTTAACATCATGCCCGGGACTCAAGCTTACAGCACCTGGTATTCCCAGGTGGTCTCCCATCCAAGTACTAACCAGGTCCGACACTGCTTAGCTTCTGAGATCGGGCGTGTGCAGTGTGGTATGGCTGTAAGCTCCATTGCTTAATTACAGAGAGACTATTTTAAGCTACCACGGTGGTTGCTCAACAATGCGAATGTGAATGACCTGAGGTTTATGGGCTAAACACTTGAAATGCTTTACGCTTATGCTAGCAACCTTTACAATCGAATAGCCATCTAAAAAAGAAATGCTCTGAGAAAGAATGTCTGGTACTTTCCTGGGCCCTGTAATACAGTTTCAACATCCTCTGGCTACATTAACTAGCTGAGTCACCTCAAAAGCATTTGGTATCAGAATCGGATCAGTATCAGGCTTTATTGGCCAAGTAAGTTTGCACAAACAAGGAATTTGACTTGGGAAAGTGACTTGGTAAAGTGACTCTCAGTGTGCTTACACAAAGTATCCCAGTTGCCAATCATTTTGTGTCTTTCTTGGCACATTGAGGAGAGATGTGGGTGCCTATATGGTTAGGTATACTCACAGGAATGACAGGAGTCTGAAAGAGCTGCTTACTCCTCTCTCCCATGAGTGCTCCTGGTCGACCATGACTCACTGAACTGGCTGAGTGTTTAAACCACACACCACATCACAGAGTGATTACGAAGAGACAAAACAAATGAAAACAAATCATAATAGTATCCAAGAATGTTTTGTTGACAGTAAAAACACACAAGATTCCAATCCAGATCTCAGAGTGGGCCTACCTTGCATGCTCAACAGGTGCTGCCCTGAGTGGATGGCCATGTTGGGCTGGTAGGTGGCTGAAGTCAATGTCGTCATGTCACTATATAGAGAAAATACACACATACACTTACAATACATGACTTCACTCTGAATTACAGGGACAGTTAGGTCCAACAACATGTACTCTTGACAGGATAGACCAATGCATTGTCCTAAATCACCATATGTACACTGAACAAAAATGTTAAGTTTGATACCAAGTTACACAAGCTGGAATTTAAAAAACCTGGTGATTTCTCCTTGCTCACTAATAGCTTATTTCTCTCGAATTCTATGTGTGTAATATTGTTCCATGCTCTGTTTATAGTTTTGTTTTGTACACTTCCAGAAAACATTGAAATATATGATTACATTAAAAACGACAACATTATAGCTAGTCAAATAGACCTACAGACTGACAGCCTAAAATGAAATAATATTGGACATTTTCTCTCCCTAAAGATATGAAAAGATGTGGACAGAACCACCTTCTGACTGGCATTGCACAGCAGAACCTTTTCACCTCTCTCTTGCTACCGCTTCACGCTTCTGGGTTTGTAAGTACAAACAACAGCTAAACCAGCTGTCAACAATGTTTACACATTTTGTGTTCTTAGGGAATTCAGAGAACTGGTTTTGGAATGTATTCCATGGTCACCTCTGCTCTTTTCTCCGTCTCTTCTCCTCCTCGTGCAGGACCTTCTTGAGCTGTAGGAAGAGCTGGTGTTTCTCCTCCTGCAGGCCCTGGAGTTTCTCCCCCATCTTCATGATCTAAAAACAACAGGAGACAATTTACAGAAAACGAGGGAAAGACATTACACAGGGCCATTTGGAGGGCCAAGGTCATTTTGATGTGTCATTCAGTTGTGTTTTGACAGCCACCTGTTCTTTGGTCTCATCTAAGGACATCCGCTCCTCCACCTCTTTCTTACGCTTTCG
Organism: Clupea harengus; assembly: GCF_900700415.2. Taxonomy (NCBI): domain Eukaryota; kingdom Metazoa; phylum Chordata; class Actinopteri; order Clupeiformes; family Clupeidae; genus Clupea; species Clupea harengus. The sequence goes on from NC_045159.1 coordinate 26,435,779, forward strand.
CTCTTCCTCTTCTTTAAGTTTTTGTTCCATCATTTTGTCAACTTCTTCTTCCTCTGTGGATATTTTTAAAAATAAACATCACAATCATTTCCAATTCCCATCACGTTCCCATTGTCCAGTTCACATAATTAGACGTGGGTAAAAACCTTTTTTGCTTCTTTGTTCTTGGATCCAGACATATCCTTGAATAGATTTGGAAACATGCATAGTGCATAGTGTTTTTGATCATCTTATTACTCAATACGTTTATGATTTACCCACACAAGCACAGACAAAATGAAACAATTTGTACACAATTTCTTCATGATATTAAAAACAGAACATACGGATGACTCCACTTATCAAACTGTAAAGCACTCATAAAAAAAGGAAGATGCTGACCTTGACGCTTCCTGTCTCTCTCTCTCATTATGTGCTTGTGCAATGCCCGTGCCATTGCATTGGACAATTTGGGCCTCTCCAGAAGAGCTGGCATAATGGTTGGTATTGGAGGGGCCAGCTGATGAGGGAATAGGAGGAGAACATTACAACCGACGAGTCAAACTGGCTAAAACCAAACTGTCACGTTATCTTTAGTTAGCAAGTACATTGCTGGTATGGACGCTTATATTGACCCACTTCGATAAAAAAAAAGCATGACTACGCAACAAGGCGTCTGAAATACTGGTAAAGACATTTAGATAACGTTAGCAAATGAATTCCTTGCTCATTAGTTTGTCACAGCAACGGTCACCTAAATTCTAGACATTGCTATATCAGCCACATCATTGACTTACCATGTCAAACTCTAACAACGACAGACTACCACTAAGACAAAAATATCAACTAATGTTACTGTCAAGAGACCTAGCATAGAATAGGTACGGCTAGCTAAAAGCCGTCGATAGTAGCCAATTCCCTGCTCTACGTACAGAACGAGCTAGCTGGCCAGGCTATTGCCCTGCTTAAGGAACCAGGCAATATTGCAGATTACTTGTTATTTAGAACAGCCCAAAAATAAAATTCCAAATAGCTGTGATTGACTTGCCAATATAGCTAACGGTAAGTTAGCGTAGCCAACTAGCTCCATGAAATAACATATCTAACGTTAACAAGCCAACAATATAGTTCTGAAGCGAAATTCACAAAATCCTCTTCAACGCACTTTTATCGGTGTCTGAGAAAAAACACTGTGTTTAGCTTGTCTGGTGTTATTTGTCACATTAACTGACAAAAAGTATAGTGGCCCTAACTCTCAGGCAGTCAGCTTACTGTAAAATAAATACACATTTGCCTGTCGCATTTCCGGTGATAAGGTCCAGACGTCGCAAAAATAACACGTTTTTGCCTGCCAGCAAGGCAAACCTCAAATACGTAGCGAACAGCGACCTCTAGGGGGTATTGCAAGTACCCAACTCAGAGTAAGTGGTAAACCTAGTTCTCCTCATAGAAGAGCCCAATGGCCTAATTCTCCTTTCTTTGAGGAGGTTTACCACTTACTCTAAGTTAACATACCCAGGTTTGTCACTAAACTACGCCCCCCTTGTAATCCTGTTCTTTCTCCTGCTTTAGACATGATAGATGCCTATTTTATTAGAAACTCAAGTAATGTTAAATAAGACATTGTATATTTTCTCCTCTTGACCTTTAAAATGTCACTTACACTGTAAGTTTGCCTTGTTATATGCCTTGTGTGTTTCGTGTAAACTCCTTTGGTTGTTGTTTGTTGTTTTTAAGTTGGTAGGCTATGCATCCGTAGAAAAGTTAATCAAGGGTGTATAAGCAACACTACTACTAAATCTGATCCATCCAAAAGATAGCAACAGGCCTGATAATGTCATTGTATTCTGTCTGTAATCATTCCTTCCATTTCACACATTCCCATGGCAGTGTGTGTAAAAACAATATGTCAGAACATGACATAAGATGTCAGAAATAAAACACTCATTTTTTGGTCAGGTTTGTATTGGATAGTGTTACAAGGGAACATTTAGCCTATGTTTGTCAACACTTATATGTATGACATCTAAACAAAATGTTAATGACCTCTATCAGAATTAAAATAGGCAACAGATATTGTGGGTGTAAAAAACAAACTAAGAGAAAAAATACTATAGTTATCACTGGTATTGGAGAACTCTCATCATACAACTTTTCCCTTCAAAATGAAATTCCACTTAGCATGACAGCAAAGTTTTAATATATTCCTTATTAGTGTATGCAGATATAATCCTTCCAAAGCTAGCCAGGTCTGGGATGAACAAATGCGAGATTAATGTGTAACAGAAGACAACAGACTGTAACACTCTAAAATGTGCAGGTGCCAAAGGCTGCAATTAAAATACCCAGCTATAGAACAAAGATAAAGTAGCTAAAAGTAGATAGAGGCATTGGGAGATCATAATATGCATATATGTATATGACTCATTATGCATCTTTTTTATGTCCTTGTTTTTATTGGCATGGTAATTGATGATGCTGCCTTAGTTACATGTCTCTTGTATGGTCTCCTCCATAGACACTTTCATCACTATATGCAATATAGAGGAAAAAGTCCTCTTCGTGATGCTCCTGAAACACAAAGAAGAGAGAATCACAGAGAGAAAAAAAAGTAAGGCTGGTATGTTGACAACCATACTCACTCATACACACACACACAGTATAGAGCGAGCGAGAGAGAGAGAGAGAGAGAGAGAGAGAGAGAGAAAGAAAGAAAGAAAGAAAGAAAGAAAGAACATGTGTACCTGATAGAGTTGCCCCATGGTTGCGGATGTTGGAGGAATGACATTGTTGACGAAGAAGAAAAGGGCATCCTCAGCCCTAAGGTGAATTCTTTTCCTGATCAGGAAGTAGAACTGTCCCACTTCAAAGATGATTTAAAAAGATCATTATTAGACCATATTTTACCAATCAGATTATTGAAAACAAAATGCATGGTGTTCCATTTATATCATTGTATGTATCAATATAATTGTATTATTTACAAGTATATATATAATATTATAATAAAATGAGTGGTTCCTATGAGGTTCACATAGCTATTCTAAGAGATGGCATAAAGATAAGAGTATTGTAAGCCTATACAGCAGGTTATTAGGGCCTATACGATAAGGTAAGAAATATGAAGAATGACATCATAAACATAATAACCTGTTAGGTCTGACGGTACAAGATACTTCTTTTTGTCAAGATCCCCGATCCTGGCCTTAGGAGCTTTCTCCACAATCACCTGGAAGAAGACACAGGTTTAGTAGAACGAAGGAATTAGTTATGATATGGAACTAAGTCATTTGAAACAGAATTAACTTCCTCTGTGTTAGACAAGGTGATGTTACTATCTTACTAGCTGTCTCTCATTATCCCATTTCATACAAATGATAGATATCTTTGTAAAAACCTAGGTCTAATTCAAGATTTTCAGTTGTCACACTGGAAACAGATATATTCATTATAAAAACCTAACGAGACCTTTGAAAGTGCAAGATCTAATGGAAAGCATGCCTCCGTTTTGTGGACTGCATTGCTAATTGGGCCATGACACTGATTTACAAAAAGCATCCTCTCTGATCTGTTCAATCAGTCCCCGACCAAGTCCGCTGTACCTGCGGGTCTTAAGACTTCTGTCATCATTCCAGTTCCAAAACAGTAGAAGATCTCCTGCCTGAACTACAGACCAGTCGCCCTCACTTCTGTAGTCATGAAGTGTTTTGAGGGGCTTTTACTTCAGCACCTTCAGCAACCTAACAGGTCTGTAGATGATGCCATCAACTTAGCTCTGCTTTTAACACCATCATCCCTGACCTTCTTCTGGACAAACTCTGGCAGCTCAATAGGGACCCATCTCTCTGCTCCTGCAACTTCTGGTCTAACAGGAAACAGTACGTCAGGGTGGGTGACCACATTTCTGACCCTCTCTGCCTCAGCACTGGTGCTTCTCTCCCCTACTAAACTCTCTTTACACTAATGACTGCACTTCTAACAATGACTCTGGTCCAGTTCTACACTGCCATAATAGTGTCCACCATCACATCCTCCACCACTCAGCTCTGCATCTTTGCACACAAAGCGTAGGCTGTTTCTTTCTTATGAGGGAAAAGGTAGGGATAATCGTGGCTCCTCACACACTGGTCATTCTCTCTTCAAGCGCTTTTAATCTCAGCGGAGACCCAGAGTGAGAGCCCTAATGACTCGAACCAACCGCCATCGCCTCTATTCTTTCCTCAGGCTTGTGTATTGTCTATTTATTTTATCTTTTGATATAGGAGCCTATATCTCTTTTAATCTCTATTTTAATATGTATCACTTGACCTAATTGTATGTTATAATCAGTGACACCTACACCAAGAGAAATTCCGTGTACTCCCAGTACTTGGCGAATACAATATTAGCCTAACTTTGTAGAGATACATCTAATAGCAGCCTAATCATCACATGAGTAAATTTGATGCCAACCTGTCAGCACTTCAAATGAGTTATAATATTATTTACAAGTTAGCTTGTGACATAAATTAGCAAACTTGCAAGATTTGATCATTGCTTTAGTCGTTGTGTCAATCTGACGTTACACGAGTTAGTTAGCTCGCTAGTTTTAGACAAACTACGAGATGGGTTAATCAGGAATAAAGACAGTGTGTTCCCCATTCAATAGAGTTCATTGCAGTATCTGTTGTTTTCCATTAAAATGTGGTGAACATCACACGACCAAGGCTGGTTTACTTGTCAATTCGCGTTAAATGGTAAATCTGACGGATTTTTAAAATGGTTCTCACGGAAAATTGATATATTCTATTAATTTATCACAAACCATGTCGTTAATTTGATTCATTTTCATCGCTTGACACCCCTACTTTAAAAATGTAAATATCGTTAGCTAGTTGGGCATAACCAAATAGGAAATGAAAGTAGCCTACTTACTGGCACTCTGTCTGGATACTTCTTCCTTATTTTTTCGCCCTCCGATCGTCTCTTCTCAAAAGAGTGTTCTTCTTTATACATAAACTTCATGGTCAGCGACGGAAATACCTTAATCTCGATCTTGGAAATTTAAATTCTTCTCCGTTTAAGGTTCACGACCAGCTAACTAGGCGTATGTTTACAGTCGTGAGCTGGATTTTGACTGTGACGAATGCGGAAGAGTTCCAAACAACACGGAAGGTCAGCCAGATAAAAAAAAATGATTACTTTAGGATGACGTTAGAAGGCAGAACAGCACCAATCAGTTATTGCACTGAACTCACAAACCATCGGCCTAGTAGGGTATGATAATTCAATTAGCTAGATACACTATGATACTACCACAGACCCCAAACACTAACCAATTTTACTGTAGCCTAACCCCGCCCCGTTGTTTATGCTAATCCAATGAGAACGCGTTCTGTAGGCACAGCTGTACCCTACAAATAAATGCACCCCCGTGCCCTGAAAATGTTTTTTTTACATTGCACAAATCGTATAAATTAAATTAAATTAAATTAAATTAAATTAAATTAAATGTTTAATTTAATTTCAGCGAAAACTATTATCATGATTTTCATCATGAGGCAGCAATCCTTTATTACAAATTACAGGTTTGCATGGCTTGGGGAGTAACGGAATACATGGAACTGCGTTAGGATAAAAAAAAAGGTAACTGTATTCCGGTACATACTATCATCCACGTGCGCACTTTAGAACACGTCACGAGAAGACAACAGAGAAAACTACAAGTCCATATGATGACCTCGAGTTCAAAAAATGCTTTTCCTGGCTAGAAATATCGACACTATTTTGTCCTCAAAGCTAAAAGTGGGAAGAACATAACAGTGCAGTGCACCTTAGGGCTCCCCGCGGTAAAAATACTGTCGTTATCTAAGGACTCCACGTCAAATTTTATGAAGCAAGCTCAACACTGGTAACGTCTACACAGACATCCAGTTAGGTTAAAGTTGGTTAGCCAACCTGTTAATATTGCTTGCCTACTAACGTAATGAAAAAGGGGGGACTGTGATAACTGGGATGATCGTGTGTGGATAAAACACAAGGCCCCTTACCGAAATATGTTGAAGTTTCAGCGTGAAGTGTGATTAACATCTGTTTATTAACAAAGCAAGTTTGGCTACATGTAAGTTAAATTAAACAGTTACCGCCACTATCACTTATACATTACAACATTCAAACAGCATATTTAAACTATACTAGCTGCTATACTATATTATTCTGTAGATCCGCCCTATATTTCAATTTGGAACCATGTAGGCCTACTGTCAGTATTTACTTTAAGGGTTTCTTCTCTTTGACAGTTCAAAAAGTGGACACTTGATTCATTAAAAATACTGTGGATGTTCTAAATCTGTGTTGTAACCGAAAAAGAACATATTTTCTTTCTTCTAAAAGAAGCTGATTTTATTTCTGAATAGCCTATGCTCTGTAAACTGTGGTGTTGTGCACTTTCAGTGTAGGTCTCTAGGCTGAATTTGCATAATGACAAGCAGATTTTTCTTTCAAAAACACTGAGCAGAGGGGGGGTTTCATTCTTAAAACTTGGTTTCCTCATTTTTTTTTCTAAGGTTACATTGTGCTGTTGATTTACAGAATATGCTTAAGTAAAAGCCATGTTATTGATGTCTCTTTTCTGTTGTCTTCATTTGCACATTTGGCATTGAGGTATTCCAAAAGTCACGGAAAGTAATCAAGTTACATTACTTTAATATTGTGATACTTGGATTAGGTTACCGAATACAATTTTTAACAGGTAATCAGTAATTGATTGGATTGCATTTTTAAAGTAATCCTCCCAACCCTGCGGTTTGTAATTTTGATCTCATCACTTAGTTTTGTATGAAGCAAACTAGATAACTGGTCTGATTCTGCAGTGTTTTTAATCACTGAGGAGGCGTTATTGCTTCAGGATGTGAAGGAAGCTTTCTGTTGGAGAAAAAAAATGCCAAGAAAAGAAGATCTAGAGGCACCTCTACTCCACACCTATTCAATGGTGTTGTACTGATCATTGCAGCAATCCAATCAGATGTCAGACACCAAAATATTTTGAGTCAATAAAGGTACAGTCTGCGATTCTAATCCAATACATTGTCACAATCAGGTCCTCTAGCTGTGTGTGCTCAAGAAAATCTCTGCACTCTACCAGCCAATCAACAGGTTGCCTCAAGAACAAGGCAGGGATGGATGTAATTTGATTGGCTGTTGAGTTTAAACATCAACAACCTTTTGCCAGAATTGAGAACCTTTAGGTCAAAATGTTGCCTACAGACATTTCACTCCCTCTTCCCCCCACCACAAAAAACTGTGCCATCAAAAAAAGAGTGGATAGATGTTGTATGGCAAACGCACAAAAGTGGGCCTGCAGGCACGTGCATTAAGTGGCTAGCTGACCCACATTGTAAATGGGTCAGCTGAAGGACAGACAGGTAAAAACAAGGCAGTCAAAAGGCACTGGGTAGGGTACAGGGCTGTGATTGACACTGATGAAACAAAAATGCTATTTGCATTTTGGGTATGTTTACCTCAATTTTAACGTTCTAAGGTTTTCTTCAGGACAAACCCATGGATATACATTTGACTGGTACTGCCTACCTGTCACAGTGCATAGATTTATTAAATACTTCAACTCAAAAATTGTATTCTTTTATTTATTCATTTTTTGGTTGATTTCTGGGGAGAGAACAGAAATCCTTTACCACAGTAAAAATAGTCTTTATGTTTTTCCACTTACAAATTATTACAATTCTTCTTAGATTCTGCCAAAGCGAGTTCTCAATAAAAATCAATATCATAAGATAAATAGTTGATATTGCTCATAACTCATCCATTGAGATTTGAACCACAGCTCATTACTATGGACAAAAAGAAAATCAAAATTTAAAAATACTTAATGGTTCATCACTTTCCAGTGATGGGGACCAATGACATGACTCTACCTGAGCATGGCGGTCAGCGAGAGGCTGAGGACAGGAAAGGATCAGCACTGGGGAAGGTGTAAAACTTGGACTTATAAAGATCAGGGGTGAAATAAGTGCTGAACAGGTAAACCCTGATAGTGACAGGGGACCGACTTGCCACGGTTGTTTCTTCTGTATTAAAAAAAAGAAACTAAAAAAATGCTGTAACACAAGCACTCTCGCACAAATACTCAACATGCACACTCAGAATCCCATGACTGTAAGGCAAAGTTTCCATTTTGGACAATAGAAAAAAAAAAACATAAACGCAGGCCTCTATGCCCCAGTGGTAAGAGTCCATAAGTGTCTCTAAAAATCGTTATCCTCCATCTTCCTCAAACTCTTTGCACTCCACTACCTCAGCAGAAGTGGTATGGAGATGAAGGGCTGATGGCTTCAGTAGTGGATGGAGGGCTTAAGGGGCTAACGAATGGCAGCAAGAGGCATTTCACAAAACCTAAGTCGGGGCTCGGAGAGAAGGCTGGCCCCAGTGGACGAAATCACCACAGTCGATGCTGGTGTAGGTTTCGACTGAGGACGGATCGGACATCCGATGTAAACCTGAAGAGAACAATATGTGGGAAATATGGTCAAAATTCCGAATGTATATTCCTTCCTCAAGAGGAACTTGGATATGCTTTCATGTCTCCACGAGAAGAAAACTGACAGAAGTGTCTACACATGCAAAGGATGAGATGATACTTACCGTAGCGCATCCAACATCGGCAACAAATTTAAAAGTGCTGTGTCACTAGGGTCACTGAACCATGATTTGATTGGTATTGCATTGTCTGCGAAGAGAAAGGTGCTGCATTCAATATGGTGTTGAAAGAATCACATTCAAATCATTATGCTGCTCCACAGGGCGGTGTGTGTCAGTTTTTTTTTTACTGATTGTTAGTGGACGATATCATATACATAGACTTCACAAAACCACATGAAACTTGGCATGATTGACATGGCTGATACAGAATATGAGGTTTGTGTCCCTAGCTGGTGTGCCCCTTCTTTGTAGCGCCCCCTGGAGTAGGCTCAAAGCACTTTTTGGGCAATAGCTCAACAACTGTTTCACCAAAAATGACCAATAATGTTGGCCTCTAGGAGGTGCATCACCCTAGCTCATTATGATTCATTTGGTGAAGTAGGGCACCCTAGTCAATAATGTTCAATTGCAAAAATCTAGCGCTTCACTAGCTATGTTTTGAACACCAAATTTGGGGATTTCCGTCCATAGGGGGCACTGCAACAGACACATTTCAATATCTCAAGAACAGCTTAAGCTGTAGTTTTAAAAATGTGATATCTTGGCAACGCCTCCGGGCAGCTATTTAGAGCTAACAAAATCAGGCTCCTACCTAAATTAATGGGGAGAGATCCATAACTCCATATAGGATGGCCAACTGCTCAAACAAGGCTAAAAAAAGACTTTTACTATTGACTTGCTCACTGCGCACACGCCAAATTTCGCAGCATGGCTATTACGATGGCAACAGTGGAAATAAACAGAATGTGCAGGGGAGGCGAAACATAAGTTGTGCTACATTTTCTCACATCTCCTAAAGTTCAATTTTGGCTGGCTCAACAAAATAGTTACCTTTGGCCAATCAAAATTAAGCTGCGAATACATGCTTGTGTGAATGGTCAATCTTAATGGACTTTTGAAGGCTCATTAATAATGGCATATAGAAGCTTTTGACCCAATTTCAAACAAATCGTTCTTAAGATGTCACTACAAGTTACACCATGTTTTCCTCTGTTCCTCTGACATGGTTTTGTCCATCTTCAAATTTCATAAAAAAAAAAAAATCATTCAATAAGGGCAGTTTACACATTGCTCTTGGAGCCTGACGATTGCGGCTTGTGGTAATTTTTTTCATTTATGATAATACATAGCCCTGTCCTGTGTGGTAATATAGTGTTATATGGGATCATTTTAGTGACAAAAAGATTTACAAATACCCCATGATTTGCAAACAAATACAAAGCACACCTCTAAAACAAACACAATGGGCCTCATTCCCCGTGGGCCATCTTGTGGTTTTTTTGAGGAATCGCATTAAAGAAAACTCTCCGTGTTAGAAGTGTTAATGAATTTGTGAGAAATCGTTGGTGATTGCGTTCACATCAACTCTACCGACATCCTCGGATTAAAATAATTATAATAATAATAATTACGAGAATATTTGTATCATTAACAATTACGTTTCACATGTAAAGTCATGATTCTACGAGTCACCGTGATGTCATAAAATAAATAAAAGGACTACACCAGAATGCTGCGCTCGTCTAGTGAGCTGCCTAGCACTACCAGAGCAGGGGCGTCCCTCTCTACCTTTAAGAAGCTTTTGAAGACCCAACTCTTCAGAGAGCACCTCCCTTCCTAACTGGCACTTCGACTAGTGCTTAATTTGCACTTACAGCAGTTACATTCCTGCACTTCGTTTTTATTTTCTATTTCGTTTTTCTATTTCTTATGTAAAGTAGTATTTATTGTTACACTAGGTCTCTATTGCTCGTAGCTTGATTGTTCTCTCCCTTGTACGTCGCTTTGGACAAAAGCGTCTGCTAAATTACTAAATGTAAATGTACACGAATAAATAAATAAGCACTAAACTCAATCACGTTGATATAGCTATAGTGGAATAAAATGGACACATCTACATCCTGCAACGGTCCACCTCTGCACCGTTGAAGTTAGATCTGCGTTTACTGTGCTCGCTTTCCGCTTTGACATGACTCGTTTACGAGTTGCTTTCGTGTAGATTCGGTCGATTCCGACTGCACACGTCACTACGGTTGCGTGCCCTTATAAGGAGCTGGCGGGGCGCGTATGTATGCAAATTCAGGAGCACGAGAACGCGCTTTCAATTTAAGAAATCTCTTCCGGTGCAGCACAGCTCAGAACACTTCTGCTGCGTAGGAACACATTTTCAAGCGTTCATGAATTTGTCGGATGTCTTTTTCTTACATTGTTTTTCCGAAGCCCGTAAGAAACATTTCAAAAGAAACTTCAGAAAATGTTTGAGAATGAGGCCCAATGTGTTTTGAAAATGCAACACACGTTTATCAAAAAATACTATATGTCTTGCCAAATAAATGCTACTCACACAATAAAGTTTCAGTTCAGTTTGAACTACTTGTTAAGGCAAAATATTCTATCTTCTTGTCAACGTATTAATGCTTGGCTCACATTGTTGCGTTGGAATGCGTTGTATTCAGTTGGTTGCAAAATTAAACCTCTCTGCTAGATGCCACTAAATCCTACACAGTGCACCTTCCAGGTTGAAGTATTTTTCTAGCAAGTTCTAGGGACTAAAGGCTGGGTGGCCTTTTGACACGAAGCTACCCATATTGGCATCAGCCTCCTCATATTGGTTTTACCAATACTAGGGTAAATGTTTACCCAACACTTAACCCTATTACGCCTGTTGTACAATATTTGCTATATGGGTTTTTGAGACGTCTACCTCATTGCGATCAATACTTTCCTGAAAAATCTCTTCTATGCAATCTGACATTGTCTTCATGTCTTCTGCCCTCTGGTGGATTATCCATGCACTGTAGGCAGTAGTGGGCCTTTGAATGTTATATTCAAAATGGCTGCCGTCGTGTAGTAACTCACAAGTATTTGGTTACTGTACTGTAAGAATAACATTTATTTACTGTAGTAGTTACAGTAAAGTTACTGTAAGAATAACATTTATTTATATTGTTACTAATAATTCAATAAAAAATATGTTATTGAAGCAACTAATAATTACTTTATAATTTTATATATTTTTTTTTTAAATGTATGTATCAAAGGTATTTAAGGTAAATATATCAAGTATGAAATATGATGCAACAAGTATTTAAGGTAATTTATCTGTAAATCCCTCCATCTCCGTCTTTTTATTGCAATTCATGATGCTGACAGAAAGATCAACTCTAATGACATGAAACATGATATACAGACTCAGGATCCCTTACTGAGGTGGTGCAAAAATGTTGTATCATTTGACCACTGGAGGCGCTGTAATAAGCAAAAACATTTTGTTTGTTTGTTTTTGCCTACAACGCAAAATACAAAAAGCTGTAAAAAGGTTCCTATTTGGAATAAAAAGAACCAACCCACATTAAATATTCCAAATGCAATGGACAATATTTGTTTTTGTTTCTAAAACATTTTTTGTTCTGATCAATACATTGCCTTTAAGGCCTGATGTATCAAATATGATACAAAACAAAGGTCCACTTCAACTTACATTTTTTTTAATTTTCTGGCCCACGTTCAATGTGTCAGTCTTTACAGGGTTTCATTACACACACACACACATATATAAATATAGGCCTGTATTATTCTGTCTTAAAATATTTTTCAATACTGTTTTTATTTCATAGTTTCACTTAATTCTGGCATATTCTCTCACTTTATGTGGCAGTCATCATATGCACCCCTATGCGGTACGTCTAGTTTAACTTTTACATTTTTGATTTTTTCCCCCTGATAATCCCACAAAAGCACTTTTATTCAACAAAGACACTAACCTGGGTGGCTTCGATATGCTCCAGGAGAGTTATCCAGTATCACTATACTGGATAGGTCATTATGCACCACTGACAGGTCCTTAATATAGCTACCTAGATCCAAAGTGCAGTGCTAAAAAGATAGAAGACAAAGTAAGGTCAACAAGAGTTATAACATTGAGCAAGTGTATACAATAGGATGTGATAAACTAGATTAAATGATTGATGTGTTTTTAATTGTCCTTACTTATTATAAAATTCTAGACCTTGCAATAATGCAATAATGGTGAGTATACCTGTCTGTAGTATCTTCGCCTCAGAATGCCCTTGTTATTATCCAATTTATCAGATACTGCTGATCCGTAGATTTCCATACTAGCTGTGAACACAACCAACTCATACCATTGGCTTACCTAAGGACACAGAATCAAGTACTTGTAGTTAACCCTCATTATGGAGCTGGTTTTAAAGGAGTGGTGGTGCATTTTATTTAGCTTGGTTAGGAATGGTGAAAACCAAGAAACCTACATAACAACATACATAATGAACTTCTGATTCCTAAAAACAAGTTATGATTATAACTCAATAGACATGGCTAAGACATTAGTGCCTAAATACCACAAACTTCCATCCATATGAACTATAAACCCCCCACAACCAAATTTGCACATGAGCCAGGACATAAATACATTGAAAAGATACTTACCACTTCTAAAAAGAAGTCAACATGTGGCCTTTTATGCACAAAAAACCTCACTGGATGTTTGTCTATTACCACCTGAGAGCAAGAAATAAGAGGTGAAAAGCAGATTTAGAGACCGAAGACAATTCAGAACATTTGTGTGAGCACTTGTATTCTTATGTGCCAGCTTCTGTTATGTTATGCATGGGCTTTTGGCATAATGCAAAGAAGATTACTCTATTACAAGAGGTCGTAACATCAGCTGGGCTGTTTGGGAACTGATGATGTATTTATCAAATCTTCCAAAATCTAAAACTTGCTTAAACCAAGGATCTACTGGTTCTTGGACTTACACACTGCATATACAAAAGCACAATGTGTGAACCGTATATATATCCTGTCAAAACAAAAACATGAGATGAAGAATGAATCCTACTGTGGTATACATATCTCCCAGCACATAAAAAAATGGTCAGCACACACACACATAGCTATATTCCTACAATCTGTTTATGATTGTGAATAGATACAAAATCAAGAAATAAATGTAAATGTTTATCAAATTCAGTGAATTGCTCCTCACGGTCCTGTAGCTGCCTGTTCAGTGTTTGCAGTAAACAAACCAAAACAACTCTGGTGTTTGTAAACAGACCTGTCCCTGTAAATAAATAATAAACAAAGTGGCTTGGACCGAGCCATAAACAATCCTAGCCTGTCAACGCAAGTGCTTCAGGAGCACAGAAGGTTGGGGTGCAATATGATTGGCTGTTGAGCTCAAATATCAACAACCTTTCCAGAAAACCAAATTGCGGACTGCAACTTTACAGAGCTTCTTTCAGTTATTATACCATCAGACTATGCCACCTTGCATGCTGCCTGCGCCATGTGATATGGAAGTGGGCTTGGGTAGGTCTTGACATTTATTGGTCACTTAAATAGGATTTTGTCAATGTACTAAAATACTCCAACCTTGCAAATATAGCTATGAAAGAACTACTAATGGGCAGTGTGAATTAGTGGATTTGGTGATTCTATATTAAAAGTGGCTCAGTGCAGAACAGCATGCCATACCTTGAGAATAAAGTCTGGTGGCGTGCCAGGTCGGACCGTGGGTCTCAAAACCCCATCGTGGTGTGAGTGGATCAGCGTCTCATCCAGGTCCAGCACCAGAATCTTACGTTTCACAGCATCTGAAGAAACAGCACCAGGCACCAATGGTTGTACACGCCAGGCCAGTATTACAGTATTATGTAGTGATATGCATGTCTAATGATTCTTAGTCATTTAGTTACACTAAAAGCTTTTACTTACTCAGTCTGTTTCTAGACACAGGTGATAGAGGTAATATGTCATAGCGCACTGTTTGATACTGAATTATCTGTGTGAAATAAATAACAAAGAGAACATAAGGTGAATAGATGAATCACAAATTGTATGAGCTCACAATTACAGATGTTAGTTATTTACTTTAAAAAAAAATGATTGAAAAATATCAGGTCCACCCAACAACAAGCCCTCCTAAGTTCTCCAGACCCGTATTTCCACATGTGTGCATCTCAAATGGCTATGCCATGTTCACAATTTCCCTGTCTGTATTTTAGCCCCTGTTGACCTCAGGAAGTGTGAACATGTGTCCATATTACTGTTCATTTCAGGACTTTTCTTCCTTTTATTCTTTCTCTTTGTCAGTGTTAGGTATCAGTGCCAAGTACAGAATGAAGTACTGTGTGCAAAGGACATCCTTATCCCGCCCCCCAACCACCATCCCTAACTGACACTATTTATAGCCCCTCCCACAGCTGTCAGCTGTCAAAAGATGTCAAACATGGAGCTGTAGATCAGGGTGACTTCAGTAGTCATGAGTATCCTGTGGGCCCCCTTCACACTTGCTGACATACACAAATAATCATAAAACACACCTTCACATGGCCATAGGTATGCTCTCCTTGAAACATGCATACAACAAATAACCCAACCACATTTGTTATGAGCTGTAAACGATATCAGCTTCACAGTTCCTATAGGAAATGTGACACTTCTGCACACAAGCCTCCAATTACAACATTTTCCGGTCAATGTTATGTTTCACCCTCTTGGACAGCCCACACAACAAATCAATTAGTAGGGATTAGAGTGTTTACACTTGGCAGAACTACAAGATATCCCCACAGTTCAGGTCATTACATAAAAAAAAAAACATTTGAAGGTCATAATGGACTGTTTGTCCCACCAGACCTATAAAATAAATCATGCCTAGCATGAGGTCTATGTCAGCTAACTATGCTGATAAATGAACATGGCCCAAAATATATTTCATGCACAAAACCCTAACTGGGGTACTTTAACTATCTGGAGGTTTAGCACACAAAATTCACACAAGCTTTAAAACCATTGACTGTAAAAACAAGAGTAAAATTGTAACACTTTCATGTTTTCATTTACCTCTATTTAATGGCCATACAAAACAACTGCACATACTCTTTTTCAATCTGAACTTGGTATTAGCAGGTCAAAAGTCTAGGGTTCAACGAAGTGAGACCCTGTATAAGCATCATAAACATTTGCATTGCCTAACTGTTTCTCTTCACCATGTGACTAACAAATTACATCTACTCCAATGACTACAAACTGTGGGTCTGGCTACGTTTGTACACAGTAATTAACAACACTTTTTGGAGCTAGTCAGAAGTGCATAGAGTAATGCTTACTTTGTAGGTAAGTACTGATATATAGGGGCCTATTAAAATGGCATAAAATCACTCTCATGTCTTCTGCAATTCTTTCTATTAGATTCAGAAACAAAATTCAGAAAGTTCATAAGTATACTAGATGAACAACACAGAAGGTACAGTATAGGCTAAACACCATAATGTTACTTGTGCGAATACAGGCAATTAGTTACTGTAACAAAGTAACGGATACTAACCGTTCTTAAGTGCTTCCTGAGTATGTACAAAATGAATCCCCATATTCTGGACGCCACTCCAAGAAAACTCCTTATCCCAAGTAAACACTGACGAGTTTTCAGCATGTTGATACGTAAAGATCGACGCAGTAAGTCTCCAAACGTATGTTATAATAATGTGAAATTGGTCCACAAACTTGGAAGTCCAGATCCAAACGACTTTGATAAAACTGAGTCCAGCTTCAGCTAGCTACAATAGTAGCCAGCTAAAAGCTAGCAACTTCCCTCCAGAACCCTACTCGTAAGTCGGCTCTTTATATCTCTATATATTACAGTTATAACCCCGTTATTGGGTCAACCTGTATTCACCTTGGAGTCCTCTTACTACAACAATAAACGTTACACCTAAGACAAAATAAAAGCCCCGACTAAACGGGCAAAAGCTCTAAGCTGGTTTTGTCAAGAAGACATTTCTTAGCGTTCACGAATAACCTGTAGCAAGACTATCTTGTAGAGTCTGGCGTGAAGGTTTTCGGATAATACCTAGCTAAGTTGCTATTTCAATTCAAACCTGTAGTACGCATTGCCAAGTCCACTTATTATTGTACCCTTGAATATCAGAATATTTGAGACCATTTACAGAACACGCAGAAAGTCACTGTGGACGCCATCAAAATAGCTTCCGAGCAAATCCGGAACCGTAATGAGGGCCGCCATCAGTCTACTAAATCGTCACTTCCGTGAAAGTCCCGGCTATAGATGAAACCGGTCCCTGTCCTCGCCGCAGTGGATTTGAAAAATAGAATAGACATACAGACGTACAGTGGTAAGTACAGAGACATTATAGCAGGATATAAAGACGCTCTCAGACAGTAAAGTTTGCAACATATATTGTCTGAAAAAGTATTCAAAAAATGTGACAAAACAAGACCCATCTGTCAAAGTTCCCATTAAGGCTATCAATGAGGAAATACACCAGAAATTCCCTATTCTAGACATTTTGTCACATCATGTTTGTCTGCAGCACGAGGCTTTTCGTTTTGTTGTTGATAAATATATATATTATTAGTTTGATACTGGTATTACAAAGCCTACCATATTAAACATCTTTGCCGCTTAAACAAGATCGTAATAGTCACAACACGTGGTCGCTGGCGACTACACACAGTGTGACGTCAGCAGGAATTCCACGCCTCTAACTTCTCATAGTCGCGCGCTGTCCAAAGTGTAGCTAGATGATTAGCCAGGTTAGGAAGTTTTGGTGAAACGTTGAGAGATTGAGGACTTGTTTCTTCTTTTCAAAATTGCATGTACTTTAGCTGTTTCTGCTGTTTTTTTTTCGTAAAGAGCTCGACGATTGTTGAGTTAACGTTAAAATAGCTAGTGACAACTTGGATAGTTGGCTAACGTTACTCTAGCTTATCGTTTTCTACTTCACACATGCTAGTTTTGAAGGAATCGCATTCAGTTGGCTTTCTAAGAACAATCGAAGATAATTGAGACCCAGGCATTGGACAGGTTTTCAGAGAATTTCACTTAATTTGGTTGGGATGAAGATTTATTGACCGTAGCGGGGCTTTTTGTGGACATTTGTGACAGTCAACAGATCCTTGAACATGCATGGGATAATGGCTGGTCATCAAGGTAACAAAACGTCGAATATGAAAATGATTATGAAGTATTATTCTCTGCTAAGGTTTCTATAACGTTACCTTTTGACGATTCGTCGAGCCATTGCCCGACCGTTGTCTCGGTAGCCAATTTTACGAATGCAAAACAGGGTTCAAATGTGCATCTTCCCTTGGCTAATGTAGCTAGCTAGCTAGGTTGTATGCAAAATAAAAGTAACGTTAACTTAAACGTAACGTTACGTCAAAGTCTGACATGCTGTGTTCCGAATCTTTTGTTAAAGTTAATTATGCTCTATAACTGGCCATATTACAATTATGTAATGTTATGGCAATAGCTTAGTATGCTCTGCTGGCTGTGGCTAGCTTGTTATCGATAGCTAACTGTAACCGTTAATCAGCGAACGTGTATAACATTAACGTTGTTGGTCTAGAACAATTGACTGACTTAGCTGGCCAAATTACTTGTAAATTGGCTTGCAACAGCCTCCTTATAGTCGAGATATAACATTAAGAGCTTAACATAACTTTAAAAACCTTTTTAAATAACATTAGCAAGTTTTGTTCTGTAAGTTCGCTTTATTTGATTTTGAAGAGGTAAGTTACCCAGGTAACGTTAACATTAATTACTCGAGCAATTGTAGTTTTCCCTTATTCGTTGAAGAGTTGTTTCAGCGACCACCACCGTGGTGACATAGGCGTGTCTGACAGGTGAAAAGCTGTATTGTTAAACGTATGTTTAAATTGTATTGTTTTGTCACCGTTAGGTGCAGCCCAGAACTGCAAATCCGAGTCCATCGTGGTGAGTTGATGGCCAAGCAACACATATTCTGTAAACTGGATATCTGGCTAACCCATTATGTCATTGTTGACACATTCTAAACTATTGAGGTGTGCTGTTGATGGCATGTACCAACATAAAAAAATTGTATGATCAAGCTGACAGGAATAAAAAAAATATTAATTGGAAACTATTTCCCCATCAGACTCCAGAGAGAAGAAAAAGGACTGTTGAAGACTTCAACAAATTCTGCAGTTTCGTACTTGCCTATGCTGGATATATGCCCTCACCTACAGAAGTGCGTTGCACACATGTTAGCTTTGACTTTGCACATTCACAACATGAATTCACTCGACATACTGTGGCCAGTATGTTCTGACATGTTAAGCAAAGGTTCACAGGCATACAATAACATTGAGAGAAGGTTTACAGGTTTCTGTTGTAGCAATTGTTTATTGAGTCTTGAATGCGTGTATTTTGCACTAAACAATGTTCAAAGTCATGCTTGGTTTTGTTTCAGGAAAGGCCTTGGTTTTCCAACTCAAAATCTTCCAGCTCAAATGTTCCAGGAGAGAAGGACCATACAGACATGCACACAATCCATACTTTCATCCAGAAGTCTCAAAGCAAAAGGGCTAAGAACAGCTTTTATCAGCACTCGGAAGGCGTTTCAGCGAAAAAGATGCACCTGGATGACCGCACAGAAAATACTGAACAGAAGAGGGACCGAAAACAGATTTCATCGGATACTTTAAGCAAAAATGGAGACAATGATTCTGGTGTTGTGTTTGAAAAAAGGGCACGCATCAAGCACAGCAAGAAATATAAAGAGGCCAAAGCGAGCCTGAAGATCAACGGATCAGTCAAAGTTGAAGGAGACTCCTTTCAGATGGACAATGCCACTGTGTCACGTGGCCTGCAGGAGCAAGACTGTGGTGGTTCCAATGGAATGGAGCTCAAGGATGAGCAGCACAGGGATGCAGATATGAGTTCCAGTGAGGGTGAAACGTGGGTTGCAGATGAGGACATCATGGTGGAGACAGGTAAGTGTCTGTCATGTAAAACTGTCGTGAAGTAATGAAACCCTCGAAAAAACAATGGCATTGATGCTAGATGTATTTCATGTTTAATATACCTGTACAATTAACTGTTGACGTTCCCTACAAAATATTGTGACCAAACTGACTTAAAAAACGAGATCTGAACGGGAAAACCCCCACAGAAATGGGTATATTTTTGGGTGGGATTCATTTCAGTTAACTCTAAATTGTTTTTCAAATTGCAGGTGATGACTCGTGGGCCTTGATCACCTGCTACTGTGGGAAGCCCTTTGCGGGCAGGCCGATGATCGAGTGCAACCAGTGTGGTGTGTGGGTGCACCTGTCATGTGCCAAGATAAAGAAATCCAATGTACCCGACATATTCTACTGCCACAAGTGCAGGAACTACCCACTTGATAGAAAATCCATACCCAAGATGGATCAGTGAAGACAGCATGGACTAAGTAATCTTTGGTTTGATTTAACAGCAGCAGGAGAGAAGGACTGTAACATGAGTTCCTGGGTTTCATTTTTTTAAGGATTGGCCACAATGTTGTGTTATTAAATTGCACCGTGTACCAGTGCATCATGAATGATTTGGAGTATTACCAACGGTGGCAGAACTCTCACACTCAGCAACATTGAGGACATTTCCTTCCTCAATAAATCCTGCCATGTACAGTGTGATCTCAGCGCTGCACGTTTTGCCGTCAGACAGTCGATTGCTTTGGAGTGTGCTATATTCTTTTTTTTCTTTCTTTTCCTTAGTGAATTGTGTGGGTTTTAGTTTGCATTTCAGTATACTGCTTTAGAGAATGTACTTCAGGTATACCTGTACTATGGCCCTATGGAGCTATCTGTCTTATTGAGACAGACATTATATTTTCCTATCCAAGGGATGCATATGTCACAAGAGACAAGTCTAGTGTTGTGATGAATTGATGTATTGAATATTTTGGTATGACCTCCTATGGCAAATCAATGGACAGGGAAGAAACTTTTAAGAAGTGGCAGAAAGGCCAACTTCTTGGTTGGTTCCTCATTAAAAAGGTTGAAATGAAATTGTCCATTAGATGAGAAATTCTTTCAAATGTGTAGATTGCCTTTGTCATTTCTAGTTTCAGTTTGAGAAGTCTGTAAATAAACCCTAGTGGATGGTGATCATTTTGTTTGACAGTATAGCCAAACCAAAGTGAATACAAATGCCTTGTGAATAGCTTTACAGTTGTAAAAGTCCCCTGCCCCCCTGAAAATGTCTTTAAAATTAAATATTGCAGTAATAAAGCAAAGGGAAAAAAAACAATTGGCGTAATGGATGGTTTTTCAGAAAGATTAGGCCTTACCTGGAAAAGTCCATCGCTCCTTGTCCAGCAACATGTCATCGTGTCAGCTCCACAGGGCTGTGTGCTCCCTGTCCAGGAACATGTCATCGTGTCAGCTCCACAGGGCTGTGTGCTGCGTCTGCTCCTGAACACCCTGCTGACTCACGCCTGCACAGCATCATCCAGCTCCAACCTAATCAGGTTTGCTGATGACACTACAGTGGTAGGCTTCGATGATGAATCGCGGAGGTGGACCAACAGGCTGAACGTAGGGAAAACTAAGAGGGTCATCATCGGCTTCAGAAAGATCAGCACCAAACACGCCTCACTGAATGTCACTGCACTCTCCAGGAAGGTCCAGCCGTGTCTCCACTTCCTGTGGCACCTGAAGAAGGTGAGTCCACCACCCCCCCGCACCCATCCTCACTACATTCTACAGATGCACCATAGACATTATGACCAGCTATATCACCGTCTGGCATGGGAACTGCAAGGCCTCTGACCACAAGTCCCTTTAGCGGTTAATGAACACAGCAGGAAAGAGCACAGGAACTGTTCTGCCACCCGTCCAGACCATCAATGTCCCACGCTGCACACGGGAGGCACTCTGCCTGGTGAAGGACCCCACTTCACCATTCCCAAATCCATCACCCTCCAACCCTCTGGCAGAAATCACTGGAGCATTCGTGTTGCCACCACTAGACTGCAACCCTTTTGGTTGTGAGGTTCTTCAACTGCCTAAACACACACAGACCATCCACACACACTACTTTGGACCTTCCTCCTTTTACTCAATAAGCGTCACTTTAAACAAAACATCACATTTAATAAATTGCATACATGCAAACACAATTATTCAACAGCACAATAAAATCATGGTTAAAAAAAGAATATATATCTCTGTCTTGCTAAGAGACAGCTATACCAATGTCTCCACAACTGGGATTGGTAGTGTGTAGTACTAAACCTTATGTTTCATTTTCAGATTCATTAAGCCGGAAAATTAATTTATTCATAAAACAGTGTGTAAAGTATTGACTCCTCCAGCCACAAACATTTGACTTCCACTATATCATTTAGGTGTCTTTAAGTTTGTTTTTAGTATCAGATTGTAATGCAGGACATGTTAGGCATTTGTCCTCTTGGTTCTAGATCACGACTGGCATTGCATTTGATATGTTCCACACACTACACACAACATACAGTAACACCAACTCAGGCTAACCACATACATAATATGGTTCACTGAAGTATTACCAATCATGCAACTAGTGTGGAAAGTTCAAGAATAAATATAAAGAATACAAATTATGAATACTATATTACATTTCTACTAAAATATTCTACTGAAAACTACACACCACCTTTAAGGCATATGTGCACAGGTCAGTGCCATGTTTAGCTTTAAAACCAAACTGGTTATCTGTGAAGTTGATCAACTCATTTCATCTATCCAGCAGAATTATTTCTAGGACTTTTGACCGTATGCTGGCTAAAGCTATGGGCTTGTAGTTATCTAGGCTGCCTGCTTGACCAGCTTTGTCCTTAATGGCTGGCACGAACAGGACAGACAACATTGAGTCTGGTAACAAGCCATGAATCGTAAATCTAGTAAAACAAATAGAGAAAGGATCTCTGCTCATTGCAGCATATTTCAGATGAATAATGATCTGAACCACTTGCTTTATTATCAGGCAGCTTGTTTATAGCTTTACACAGCTCATGGGACATAATCACTTTTGAATCACTACAATATTGTCAGCCTTATAGAGTGCTTCTGAACACAGAATAAGCTTAGCCTTTATGTTGGTGCCAGAATTCCGCAAATTTGTCTGTTCCAGAGATTCCATCTACAGTGAATGGTAGAGATATTTTGGTAGAGATATCTCACTTCTTTCCGAATTTCAATTGTTACTTAGCAGCTTCTTGGCCATGGAGTCAGGTATGTGTCTTATTTCTTTGCTTGTAGTAAGGCTTACTGCCCTCATACAAAGCACTTACGATATCATTATACATAGAGCAGATTCCCATCCCTTCGGTTAACATCATACCGGTATATCATACATCATATATCATACAGGTATGTGTGTACAGTGTTTGGGTATGTTTGTTTATACTACTTTGTCTTTTAAAATATTTATTGTGCTATGTGGGACTGTGGTCCTTGTGAAACGCAATCTCGTTCCCCTGTATGTATGACACGCGTGTATGCGGAAATGACAAGAAAAGCAGACTTCTGAACAGACCACTGAAGTGGGCTACAGGCCGGCCAACCAGGGTGCTGTGGGCGCCCTCTGGTGGTGATTCTGAGTGTTGCGTGCTGATTTTCAGTTTGCCAGAGGGCACATCTCCCTTAATGACCCTTGCTTGCTGATAGATCATGTGGTGGACATGAATAAAATATTTTATAGTCAGTGCAGTGAGACTCTTGACAGCTTGTCACTTTAGTGACAGATTTTATTGTTTGTTTTCAGAGTTTCAGGTTACAGATGCATCCGGTGAGAAGAGATTGGACTCGCCACATTCACCTCACAAGAACTAAAACTCAAAATTGACAAACTTCCCCTCAAAGCATTTTCAAAATATATCTAAATATTTACACAACACATATACATCAGCATGTTTCAGAGTAATATCATAGAAACTACTGATAATTTAGAACATCAGGAGAAATTCACTACTACTCTAAGGGCAGCAAGCATACATTAAGCACTGCTTTGTAACAGACATGCCTACATCACTCATCCTACCTGCTGTAATTTGCAAGTGGCCACATCATATGGTCCTGTCTGCATGGTATGAAGTTTCAAACTGTGCTAAACTGTTTAGTTTTATATAAACTGTTTAGTTTCATTTATATTCATAGTTCTTCAGTTCTGGATCGTAAACTCAAATATTCTTCCTTATGGTCACCTTGCTTTTCCACTAATACCTGAAAATCTGTTCTGTCATTCTGTGTTCAGTGACTTTGTTCAGTGCTATATGGTATGAATATAAATTCAGTGTTCAGTGTTGTATGGAGATAAGTTCAGTGTTCAGTGTTATATGGAGATAAGTTCAGTGTTCAGTGTTGTATGGAGATAAGTTCAGTGTTCAGTGTTGTATGGAGATAAGTTCAGTGTTCAGTGTTGTATGGAGATAAGTTCAGTGTTCAGTGTTGTATGGAGATAAGTTCAGTGTTCAGTGTTGTATGGAGATAAGTTCAGTGTTCAGTGTTGTATGGAGATAAGTTCAGTGTTCAGTGTTGTATGGAGATAAGTTCAGTGTTCAGTGTTGTATGGAGATAAGTTCAGTGTTCAGTGTTGTATGGAGATAAGTTCAGTGTTCAGTGTTGTATGGAGATAAGTTCAGTGTTCAGTGTTATATGGAGATAAGTTCAGTGTTCAGTGTTATATGGAGATAAATTCAGTGTTCAGTGTTGTATGGAGATAAGTTCAGTGTTGTCAGGTGGCACCGTGTAGCGGCACTGTCTTCGGGCTCACTCTTCTTTGAGTTAAAATATGACACGACACTCCTGACTAAGTATGTTTTTGCCTTTACTGGTATTACTCAGGTTTATTTCAGTCTTTGGATCATTCCTCCTATAGCTCTTTAACCCTCAACTCTCACTCCCTTCCGATAATGAAAAGACAGGCTACTTTACTTAAGCCCACACCTCTAAGGGCACCGGAGCATGCGCAGTGAAGCCAGCCCACAGTTTTATGAGCCATCTGCTGTTTTGTACTTTAGTCAAACATCGTGAAGAGAACACTTCACTAACTCCCGGCGGGTGTTTTCCAGTACAAGTAAGTAATCCAAACATTGTATTTCATGTATTGTACGCCTGATGGGTGTAAATGTGTCATGGGTGTCCTGTATTCAAGTTTACTTTAAGATTAAGAAATCTCTTTAAAATTGTAGAAAACCTAACCTCAGCAAATGTTTTTTTTAAAGAACTTTGCTCACACAACCAGCCTAATTTGTATGTCTGATTAATGATTCACTCCTTGGGTGTAGCTGTAAAGCGGAGTTGATAGTACCTGCTCAGACCATCCTTCTGGGGTATTTTTCCCATGGAGAACCTCAATTGAACCTTCAAAAGAACTTTCAATTGAAGCTACCGCAGTCGTTTGCCTCCATGGGCCTGGCTAGTGTGATGAGGGGAGAGCAGGGCATGTTGTTACACTGTTTTTCTCACAATGACTGCAAACGATACATCATAATGCTGAAAATGATTTACCAAATGAAAGACCCAAGTCTTGGGCACATGTTTCGTATACGTTGTGCTATCATGTTATATTCCATGATGTCGTGTAAAATTGTAATACATTACCTTGACGGTGCACTTGTGGCAACTTGCCCCATAAATGGGTAAATTGTCACGTTGGATTATTAAGCCAATAAGAACACATGATTAATTGTGAACGCGGATTCTCCTTTTATTTATATCCGAAACTGAACTCAACACTTTAAGTAAACATAAAAGTAATCAACCATTTCTAAACAACTATGCCAAATGATGCCCTTCAGTAAAAATAATGATGGCAGACTAAATCTAAGACAAGAGACCTGGGATCTGCCAGCATTATTCAAAGTCAAAGTTCTGGCCAAACATAAATGGCCTCTCGTGAAGTGGCCTACCACCGTGGTCCATTTGCTGCTTCTCACACAGTGAACCCAAGCCTCCTTTGGCCGGCTGTTTAAAAATAGTTCTACACAGACAAGGCAGAAACCCTTGTTCTCATCTGATGATGAGTCGTTTGTATGTTTATTATAATGAAATATTTAACGTGATTCTTTGTTGTCCTCCTTTTCTTTCCTAAACTCAACTTGGAGACTCTCTTCCCTTTCTGCACTGGCCTTTTCTTTCCCTGCCCACATAGGAGGGATTTTTAAATGCTGCACCACTGTGCAATAAACCAAAGTAAATGTCCGCTGACCCAGTGATGTTCCCTACCAGTTGCATTTCCAATTCAGGGGAGGAAACCTGCCAGAGCACTGAGTAGTCAACAAACTAACTATTACTTAATTAGGGCTAAATCTCAAGGCTAGTTCATTCTCAGACTGTAGACAAATGATTAAAAAAACACATGCTACAAACACCTCTTATCACAGAAAAGTTGAAAATGTAAATTGTCAAAAAAGTTTTATCACATGAAATATGGTATGCCAGAGCTTTACTTTGGATGGGAAAAAAGTGGGAAAATTGTGCTATGTTCAGGTGACCCTGACTAAAGGTATATTGTGCTATGCTCAGGTTCAGGTGACCCTGACTAAAGGTAAATTGAGCTATGTTCAGGTTCAGGTGACCCTGACTAAAGATAAGCAAAATGTTGACTCTTGGGTTTGTGTCGCACAATGTAGTTTTGAGATTGAGCCCCTAGTTTTGGAGAAATCTCCATTGTGAGAACCCGGCTCTCCCTAATGACATGTTTCCATATCCACCCATTCATTATTTGCATGCATTTGTTTTTCATTTGCATAATAACATAATCTTCCTTTCCCTGCGTGTTGTAGGTTCATTGCCATCACAGATCAATCTGTACAATTTCCAGAACTAAACATGGATTACAGCCCAGTAGGAGTACCCCCAGGCCTAGAGTATCTTGTACAGGTGAGTGTGTTTGCCAGTCTATCACTATGGAAAATCTTACTCCACTTCCCATGGGGACTGTGGCAGTGTATGGATTGCTACTGTGGTATGATAATGTATTACTAGGGAGTCTTACTACTGTGGTATGATAATGTATTACTAGGGAGTCTTACTACTGTGGTATGATAATGTATTACTAGGGAGTCCTACTGGTGTGGTTCACAAATATTGATGAGGAATCCTAACTGACCAGCTGAGTTCCCAAATACTCATCTTGAGAAGCACTAGAATCGGGTGACCATATTTGAGCGACTGTCTAATCAGATAGCAATCAAGACTCTCCTTGTATATTGTTTGACAAGAGGCCCTAGTACAAGACTATCTACTCCTAACACACCTCCTGTTTCCGAGTGAATTATGACTAAGATATGTACACACAGTTTTACTAGAGTTTCTGTTACAGATTGACCAGATCTTGATACACCAGCAAGTGGAGCTCTTGGAGGGTGTGTACTTTCCTCTGGCCTTTTGTAACATTAAATATATATATATAAACATATATATATTATGTATTTATTTATATATCACCATGCTGTATTTGCTGCGTGTCTGTTTCTCTTTTTATTGTGACTGTATCAACTATCAACACATTTTTGGCTTCTCCAGCTTTGATCGGCTTTGAGACCAAAAACAGGTATGAGATCAAGAACAGCTTGGGCCAGAAGATCTACAGTGCGAAGGAGGACAGTAACTGCTGCACCAGGAACTGCTGTGGCCCGCTGCGAAACTTTGACCTTCAGATCAAAGATCACAATGAGCAGGAAGTCATTCGTTTGGTCAAACCCCTCCGGTGTACTTCCTGCTGCTGCCCCTGCTGTCTTCAAGAGGTGGGTCATGACACATTTATTCATTTTGCGTTTATCCAAGACGTCTTGTATCATTGTTCCGCCCCAACCTTTGGCAGGCCCTATGGGGCGAACAACCCTCCACCACTGACCCAAATTAACTACTGGAAACACCTTTTTAAAAAGCACCAAATCCATGGGATTTATTAATGTAAACAAAAACACAACAACTACAAGACAACCATATCAAAACATAACTACACAACAAAATCCCAGGCTGAGGCAGCAAGACCAGCAGTCCCCAAGCTAGAAGCCTCCTCTGCAGCAGGAAACTGGAGTCTTTAACTGCTGCTTAATCACCTGGCCAGGTGCATCTCATCCAGCAGTCAGGGGTAGCACAACCTGTTCGGGGGTAAACAAAGAACACAGAACACATGTGGCCGTAACAATCATCTACCTCCAAGTGTAGTACAGATGAACAGTACATTTTACCTTCCATCAGTATTTGTACTCTCTGGGTATCAAACCCATTTTAGCACCTTGTTGCACCCAGTAAAGCATAGCAATGTGAGAACCTTGCGCTACCAGTTAAGATACTGGAGTATGATGACATTGTCATAATAATACTATACCGGGCAGTGTAATTAGAGAATTAAAGTTTTTTTCTAGTTGCTAATTAACCTATAATGTTTTATCATGCAATTCGAACCACCTCATATATGCATTTTTGTAATATACATTCATTCATTTGCAATAAGCAGAGACAGCATTTTCGTCCACACATAATCATTTTCTCCTAACATCAAGATGGAGGTTCAGTCGCCACCAGGAGTTACCATTGGCTATGTGGTCCAGCAGTGGCACCCCTTCTTACCCAAGTTATCGATCTTGGGAGCCTCAAAGGAAAATCTGCTGAAAATAGAGGGGCCATGCTGTGCTGTTAGCTGCTGTGGGGATGTAGACTTTGTGGTACGTTGGAGTCAAAAATGGTACAGAGAATACATTTACCATATTATAGTCATAAACGTTATGTCCTCATCTGTTATGCACTATTTTTCTGTGTGAGATTACATTACATCAACAAGTTGGTTCTTCAGAGTGGCCATCACACGTTAATATATGTGCATGTTTCTGATATTCTCTCATCATTGTAGCTCAAAGGTAAGGATGATCAAACCATTGGGAGAATCACTAAGCAATGGAGTGGCGTGGTGAAGGAGCTCTTCACTGACACAGATAACTTTGGAATCGAGTTTCCCATCGACCTGGACGTGAAGGTGAAGGCCGTGTTGCTTGGGGCCTGTTTTCTAATCGTAAGTGCCTGTAACTTGATCTCCTGTTTTTCTTAGAGTTGAGAAATAGATATACAAAACTTTTAAAATGATGTTTTGAGGAAACATGCTGGTAGTGGTGGTGAAATGAAGTCATATTTCACGGATTCAGTTCAAAAATGAATTGCACTCTGAATTGATAATTCTCTTAATTACATCAATTGTATAACCCACCTGTCTTCACCTAATCGCTGATGTCAATTAGCCATCACAGGGATCATATTTATGTCAGGACCATCAAATATTAATAGAATAAAAAGTATATGGTTGTATGGAGAGAAACAATATTTGTAACGGCGTGTACCATGACAATTACAAATTTACAAATGACATTTCACAGCAAATGCACAAGTATGTTTACAAATTAAAAAGGATATATTTGCAAAAATACAATTCTACAAATCATAGCGCAATGCCAACTTAAATTAGGAATTTTGTGATTTGTGCAAAACTCAAAATTATAAACTGGTGAGTCTTCATGGATCATGGTATGTGCATTTACCAATAATTCTGAGACATTTGGTTGTATCTATTAAAACGGATGGTTTTATCTGTCAGTGATGGTCAATGTTCTCTCTTGTCTTGAAAGGATTTTATGTTTTTCGAGAAGACGGGGGACAGTGGAAACCGATGCAGTGTCTTTGGGTGAAGCCACACAGAAGAAACCCTCATTTGTTGTGCACTGGTGAAAATGTTGTTGCCAAAATATATGATTCAAGTTTATAATTTCTTTGGTATTCATATTTAATAAGTAAAACTTTGTTTTGATGTTTTTTTTATCAAGGTCTGAACAAATTACGTACCAGTTTGTAAAATATTGGTAGATCTAATGAGTAATGCTTGTATATTTGACTGGCCTCTTTACCGATGACTTTTTTCACTGGTAAGCCGTTCATATCAGCTAATCAATGTTGATGATAACATAACAACTGGGAAAGTGGTTAAAGTCCGTCTTTATGATACCATTTCAATCTTTTATTGCAAGTCAAATACTGTTTCAGAGTTAGACCTAAAAATGCAATCGCTTACTTTGTTGTCTGATTATAACCTAATAGTTATTATAGTTCTAGAAACAATACTTATTTGTTTAAATACTCCTCAGAAATGGTCATAACTGTATATTTTGTAAAAGCCTATACCAAAGCATTAAACAGTGTTTTATTTTTCACACACACAACTGGATGCTTGGCTACTAGGTCTCCGCGACCATTAAAAGCAACAAATATGAACACCATGGCCATAACGTGTTTTAATGGTGTCTTCTAACAATGTTCGCTCGTATAGAAAAAAGTGTATTAAAGTGCATTTCAGAGAAATTGACTTTTTCTAAAACAAATGTCCATATTTGTATTGAATATCAGTGGGTACTAAATGTACTATTTTGGAGCAACTTATTTGAACTTAAGTCTAGTTAAGTTACAGTATATTTTATTAAAATTCTACACAAATGAAATACACTAATGTTACTTCAGTATGCTATTTTGGGACCATTTAGTTGCACTAGAATACAATTAAACCAACGCCTTAGACCTCACCCCCGTTACCCCACCCCCCTATCAATGACTGACCTATCTAGTTCTGTTTAACCGATTGGCATATTCCCAGACATTCCAAGAGGCAGAGCAGTCACACAACAGGAAAACAAGAGTCCAACAGAGGGTAGATAGGCCTCAGCGCTACTATGATGACACACTTGTGTAGACTAGTTGAAGCTAGTTTAATTCTACAATAGAAAATGTTACATTTAATTGAATTCAATTGCAATAAAGGTGTCATTTCGGTTGATTGGTGTCATTTCATCCCTTACAACCGCCACATGTATTCCCTCGTGACTGAGATTGATTTCAAGTGATTCCGCATTTGCATTCCAAAACATTGCGACATGGGATGATAGAAACTGCCATTTTTCGTCAGTTTGGGAATTGGGAAATACATAGTTAATTCTTATCAGAGCTAAGAAGAGTAAATTGACAGTGAAACGTGTTAATCTTCGAGCGGGTGTATTTAGTTATTTTTCGTGGAGTTTATTCATAGAAGCTTTCAGGGGTTTGTTGTTTTCATCAGAAAGACACTTCATACTGCGAGTTCCTTGTAGGTTGTAATTAAATAGGCAACACATCTTGAACCATCTACCCCCATCCTCCGCTGTCTCCATCCTTGGGAAAAAGTTCAACGACGCTACAATACCGATGCATTTTGTGCAAACTGTTCAAAGATGCTCTGTGGGTACATTAGGTTATTATTTAATCTGAAACCTTCATATTTATTCGTCATTCTTTGCGGTGGGCTATGAAGTGCATGCCTACGCATCGGCAGTGACCTGTCACTCATCAATCAATCACCAAAGTCTTTTTTTTAATAGTTTAGGAGTTCTGGCTTTTCCTTAGTGAAAGTTGATCTCAGCAGCTTTGTGAATAGGATTTAGCAGAACACTTTTCGTTATAAACTTTTAGTGTGACTTTAGAACTCTTAATGGTAAAATAAAATGCTTTGTGAATCAACCCAGAGCAAAACCAACAATAATATCAGACTTCACGCCTTGGCCGGATAGCTTGTTTTATGGTCATCTTAGCTAAATACTTCACTGCCGAGAGTGTTTTAATCATTATTTCACTAACTTTCCCATTCTTTTTCGGTGGAGTTGTACAGTTGGTCGTCATCTTCATGTACTCTGTCATCTGTAAACATAATAACTTCACTATTTAGCAAAAACTGAATTCAAAGTCTTTATTAGTTAGGTTGGTTAGAGGCTGGATGATTCTCGCTAGATAATATCTAACTAGTTTAAAATGGTTAGCAAAGTTTTGGCTGACTTGAAGTGAAACATATGCATATTTAGAATTACCTGTAACCTTAGCTTACAAAAGTAACAAAAGAAAATACAACATGCCTGAGCATCTAGGCTAGTAGCTAGAATCCTATCTATTTTGTGTTTCAAGACATGATTTATAGTACAGAAACCAAATTATTTTACTCCATTTTGTTATCTTGCGTTTTCACAAATTCAGGCGAATTCAAGGATTATCCGCAATTGCGGGTTGCAATTTTCTCTTATCCCTGCAACAGCATGTCTAGTGTGGACGGGGGAGGCAGCTGCGAGGACCAGCCACTGACGTTACCATGGGGCACCCAGGAGCACCCCATGAGGAGATGACTGGGACTAACATCTGCGCCTGGTCCTGTGGGTGTACTGGACGGCAGTTCAAGAGTCCACGAAATGCACCCCCTACATGTTCGGATCCGAGCTCCGGACTCCTGTGGTTTTAGTGTTCGGGCCTCCCACAGAGCCAGAGGTGGGGGTTGGGCCTGGCTTGGACTACTTCTACAACCTGCGTGAACGGCAGGTGCATGAGCTGACTATTGCGGGAGTTTGTGCTAAATACTTGGGTTGTTGGGGACAACTGTCCTGCTAGGCGGGGGCTGTGTAATGTACACGGGATTGGTGACGTTTCCACATTGACTCTGGGCCAAAGTACATGCGAATGATCTAAAGCTAAGCGCAAACATGGGTGGGTAAGTGCAATGCTGGGCTGTGTCCGCGCACTGACGTGGGAGTTCCATGTGTAAATGAGCTCCTTCAAAGCAACACCTTTTCCCATGAAACTTGCTGATGTAGGGCAGAGCTCCCACACAAGAAACTTCGGCTGCTCTCGTGTTTTACTGAGGTCTGTGTGAAAGCTAATACGGTACGATCAAATAATCGCGATTGGCTGATAACGAATGAATTCATTGCCACATTCACTACTCAACCCATTTGAGCTTGATTGTGCTCTGCTTCGTGTGAGTGAAATTCGCAAATATAGGTATCCCCGCCTATTCTCACTGCGGGGTTGCTGATGCGTCTGAAACCTGTTTGCGGTGCTTGTTGCGCTTTCAAATTAGGGCCCTCTGAGTCATCCCAGCATGCTATACGATAAAAGAGTTGTTACAGAATGGGGAAATGTTCTCAATTAGAGTTGTATGTTTCATGCCTCCCTTTTGTATCCAATGTTAGCGTGTGTGAATATTATGATCTGTGCTGTCTTTCTCACGTGGCATTTAATGCCCGAGTTTAGCCCCGTATTTGTTTAATGTTATTGTCTAATGTCAGTGTATTTGTCTGTCTTCCATTTTCCCTGCTCAGTATGTGTTTCCTCCCTGTATCCGAAATAAAAGACCTGCAGCCAAATCACATGATGCCTGCAATTGTTTGTCCTAAAAAACCCTCACTGGCACTACTGTTTCTTGTGTTTTGTTAAAGCACTATAGAAAAATGGATGCAAAAATGGATTGTAAAGAATGATATTCTGTGGAATTCATTCATGGAGATATTAGATAAGAGTACAATATCAAATACTTGGTTTTGGATGATACAGTGAACTATATTACATTTCCAACAGTGCTACTTTTACTTTGGACATGCCAATCAGGCAAACAAAATTAAACAATGGGTGATGGTTACAGTTCCTTTTTCACTAATGTGCAGCCACTCTCCCCAGAACTCCCTGTCTCCTGAGTGACCATCTGTGCTCAGGGGGAATGTAGATGTCTGGTAGATATACTGGGGCTGTTCTCTGCTCTCCCCCTGTTCTCACAACTAGCACACAGCCCATTAAGCCATGATGGCCAGTCTCGTGAGTGAGAGTGTGTTTCTTTAGGTGCACTTCTGCTTTTGAGCCTCACATGTTAGTCTGAATGGCAAATGTATCCCAGGTAATAATTTGTTTTCAAAAGTATATTTCGCTTGGTAAAATTGCCTTTTTAAAAAGACTGTTCACCTACAATCAGCCTACATAAATGAGTGTCCTGTTACAAGGAATATATATTCTTCTAGAAATGATACCGAATTATAATAAAAGTAAACACGGAATTACATCCCTGTGATTTCACAACAATTTTGTACGCCCTTCATAACTTAATTGGGGAGATTTTGGAGGTTTAATAGGTTTAAGTATTTGAGCCCTGTGGTGAAGTGAAGCTGCAGTACCATCTATATCTCCCAACACATTTGGGCATTGCAACCTTAACAGGTGTCTGAAACTCACTGTGTAGAATCACTGTTTTGCACTGATATCACTTTTCTATAATGAAACAGCAGACTATTTTGAGATAAAATACCTGAATCTGAGTCTATGGCACCCTGAACGTAGCCAGGGTCAAGATCACATGTGACCTGCTTTGTCATGATATTAGGCTGTAATTACCTTCAGTAAAAACAGCAGTGCCCTCATCAGACAAAGCACTTTTAAACTGAAACATTCAAATTTAACCTACAAATTGCTGAAGGAAGGTTTGAAATAGACCTCATGCATTTCTTGACCTAACTATGTAGCCTACTAGGCTGACTCATCCAATAATCCTCTGTTGAATTTCTATGTGTGGCCACAAGGTGGACCGCCAGTTCTGTCTGACTGAATGTTTCAGCGTAACTTTCTGTAGAAGTCTGTTGACATGCAACCAAGGGGATTGACTTGACCTCGTGCCTACATCATCAGCTCTGCAGTCCTATAACTACATTTGTTTATCACCTTTTTATTGTTTGGAATTTCTAACATTTAAATGAATATATTCACGCTGGCAATGAATAAGATTAACAAGTGTACAGGTGCACAATTCAAAGCACAATGAAAACATATTTTCTCTTACGTAGGCGTGCTGGAGGCCCTGATATGTAATAATTTGATAAGATTAAGTATAAATATAACCATTATCAATGGATAATTTACTGAACTGGATTTTCAATGTTTAAATGAATATACTTTCTCTGGCAATGCACAAGATCAACAAGTGAGCCTGAATTCAGTACAAAAGGAAAAATAATTTATTTTTAAGTAAGTCTGCTAAAACCCCTGATATCTAAAAGTATTACCATCAGAAATGGCTTATTTACTTAACTGAATTTTTTATATTTATATTTAACTGAACATATTTACCCTGGCAATAAACAAGATTAACAAGCGAACCAGCACACCATTCAGCACACAATGAAAACAGATTTTTCTTTATATAGGCGTGCTGGAAGATAACAGTATAACCATTATCAATGGCTCAAAACCAGTGCCAAAAAAGTGGTGCCACAGTAAAACTAATCATAATGTAATGCACACAATATTGCACACAGATCTTCTCCGAACTGTATGACTATTGGCTACTGAACTGCCACAAAACTGGTCAGCAATATATCAGAGGTTTGCTTTGTGTACGGAAGTAAGTTTGGCAGAATGTGAGTTTAACTATTTGAAATGATTGTGTGAAAGATGGAGCTCCGGTCAAGATGACATTGTTATTGCAAGGGCCAGGTTTTAGAACCGAGTGCGAGTGTCTGGAGGGGAAATGCCTATCCTCTTGTCATCTTTCAAAGTAGCAAGAATTTTCTTTTCTGTTTGTCATGGTAAAACATAGGGGAAGTCCTCTCCTTATACATCATCGCATTTCCTTTTGGGATTCTTTTCCGGTGACCATCCCGCCCTGTCGTCGCCCGTGCTCATTCCATCCTTGGCCTTACCACAGAAATCAACCGTTCTAATCGGTTTGGTGCTGATTCTCCTCTTTCATTTGTGGCATTTTTTTTTTTCAATTCCCGGTTTTTCTCGCCACCATGTAGGTGGCCCAAAACTTTGCTCGCTTCCTCATCGGAGCCATTCCACCTCCCCCCACCTCCCAGCGCTCTCCCCCTGCATAGCCCCCTGCCCCCAGCCTCCTGCAGCAGCTCAGTTTGCGTGGCAGGGTGATTGTGCTACCGGGGGTGGGGGTGGGGGGGTTGGGGGGCTCGTAAAGGGCCTGCCTGCGACGCTCAAGCCAGTGATGGATGGCTGGGAGAGACCAGGACCCATTTACATGAGAAGAGCGGCCAGAGCAGGACTGAATAGAGGGGCTTTCAATCTACTTGTCATTGAAAAGCTTAAGAACTTTCTCCTCTCCAACCAACAACCCCCCACCTCTCTCTCTCTCTCTCTCTCCCGCTCGGTTTCCCCCCTCCCTCCCTCCCTCTCTCCCTCTCTCCCTCGCTCGCTCGCTCGTTCGTTCGCTCTTTCTCCCTGTTTTTTTTTTTGCTCTCTCTCAACTCTCCTCCATCTCTTCCCCTCCCTCTGTTCATCGTGCTTTATATTCCTCCAACCTCCTCACTTCATTTTCCTTTTCTTTTCTCCCCACCATCCAATCTGTCATTCTCAATCCGCTTGTCTCTTATGGCTATGATGTGGGGCTCTTTCATACTCAGTCCTCTTTCTCCCTTTACTCAGCGGCCCCACTTAAATTTTGATTTGATTGTCGACACAACGCCAGGAGACATCAATGTGTTTCCTCTCTTTATTCTTTAGCTTTTGCTCATAATGAGACTGATCCCATACATGAGAATGACCCATACACAATAGCAATGGCACACTCCATATTCAGGCCCTATACGAACTAAGGTTAATTGCATAATAAGTGTGTAACAATGAGTCACACTGAGGAATGAGCCAATATTGACACAGTACAGTCGAACTGTAATGTTATTCTTACAACTAATGCATGACCTTTAGATGGGTCTGCTGACTTCAGATCAGTGTTCCCCTCACTCATTTCTAATAAAGCCTTTATGAAATACAGATTCGTCCTTTGATTTGAACCTATTTGTCTGATACAGGACAGTATAAGTCATTGCTGAATTTGAAGAAATCAAAATGTTTCTAGATTTCAGCAATTTATGTTTCTCCCCTTAATATTATGGATTTCTTATAAATGTGGTAGTATGATACCCCATGGTACTATGTTCCACATACTCTTGTTGAATTAAATTAGTGATTTTTAATTTGTATAGCTGCATATCTTTAGCCTTCTCAAAACACTGGCCTGGAAAATGTCACCCCCCCCCGAAAGACTTTCGTAGGCACCAATGCCAGACACTTACTTGGGCACTATTTTGTTAAAACCATGTCTAATCCTCCGAGAGTAGCCCCAGTGTTAGTGAAGGGCTTATTTGATTTTTCTCTGTGTCATGTTAGCTAAGACTCTAAACATGCCTCATCTTTCACTCCTGCCCAGCCTGTAATGAGCGCGAGGTGTCCTTAAGACTCATTCAGATTGTATAGTTTAATACAGCCAGTGCCAGTGCTGCCAAAGTATTGTGTAAAAAGGGCTGCTTTAAAATATGGAGATGCTGGCTGGGCTCACCGGGAGGGCTGGGCTCACGGATTGGGCGTTGGGCCGTTGCCTCTGCTTGCTGTGCATGCAGACACCTTTGCCACAATGGACGTGTGAAGTGACGGCCATAGATACTAATGGGTCTCACTCGACTGGGTGCTAAGGAGGGGCTGTTCACACCTGCGCTCATTACAGTAGCAGAGCTCAGGGGGAGGGAGAGGACGCCACTCTCACCCACCACAACATGCAGCCTCTTTCTCTGTGGACTTGCGTCTTATGTTTTTCCTCTTTAAACCCGTCCCCCCCGCCCCCCCCTCTCTATTCTGTCAAGTCTTATATATGAATAGTAATGGGCTAACTTTTATTATGGCTTTAGTATGGCTGACCAGATGACTTGCGTTTGCCCATGAAACCCAATTAAAAACAAATAAACATATTCCAAGTGATTGAACCTGTGTTCTTTACAAGTGACAGAGACACACACACACACACATGCACACACAGACACACACGCACAGACACAAACACACCATGTTGGGGCTCTGTGAGGCTTTTGTTTATCGTGGTAACTTGAACAACAGTTGACATTACAGAAAAATTGTATCTAGCATAAAATAAATAGCTATCCATAGCAGCTATTATAACCTATACCAGCTCTGGTTTTTATTTAGGCATCTCTTTGAGTGTAATGATATTTGTGTGTCATGTCACGTCACTGTGCATATCAGTTTGTCACTGGTTTGTAACTAACTTCTTGCAACTCACAACTGTATCTTATATCTAGTTAATCTCTATCTGTATCGTATATCTAGTTAAACCCCCCCCCTTGTTCCAAAAGAGGGAGACATCTTAATGTTAGAATTGACTTAAGGATAGTTTTATTTCATAAAAATACACAAATCTACCTGACCTCAGCTTTGATGTTAATTAGAGTTTGGGTCTTGATGACGTTTAGGGGATATAAAGAGTTTAAAATGATAAACAATTTTATAATGACAGTTTTGTTAAGTGTATGTTTGGTCTAAATTTGCTTATTTACAAGGGACGGAAACTTTGTCCCCCTCCCACCCTAGGCCCTCTGATTCGCTGAAGGGCTTTCTAATTCACCGCACCCCTTCTTTAGTCATGCAAATGAACTTGCTGGCAAGGAGGCAGTTAGGAGCGGACGGGTCTGTGATGACACACTAAAATCCAAGCACCTTTGAGAAGAGTTGGCAGTGAGAATCTGGCTGCTGAGGCGTTGTGTTAACTTAGAGCAAACTGTGTGGAGGATTAACTTTAACTCATCAGCTAAATTCAGGATGTATGGTAGATAAAGAGTTTTCTCAGAGTAGTTAGTGTACAAGACTAGAGTTATACAGATCTTCCGGGCTTGCAGTTGAAACATTTGTCTATCTTAGTTTGGAGTTGGAAGACATTGCCTTCTCTTTTAAAGGTAGCCATGTACAGCATGATGGAACACGACCTGAAATCCCACCAGAGTGGCCAAGGGATGCCACCTGTGAACGGGCCCATGCACGGGGCCAGCAAACAGGCGGCGGCCAACCAGGCCATCGTTGACCCCATGGACAAAATCAAGCGGCCCATGAACGCCTTCATGGTCTGGTCCCGGGGTCAGAGGCGGAAGATGGCCCAGGAGAACCCCAAGATGCACAACTCCGAGATCAGCAAGCGGCTGGGAGTCGAGTGGAAGCAACTGACGGACGCCGAGAAGAGGCCGTTCATCGACGAGGCCAAGCGTCTGCGTGCGATGCACATGAAGGATTACCCCGACTACAAGTACAAACCTCGCCGCAAGACCAAGCCCGTGCTGAAGAAGGACCACCCCGCCGCCAAGTACCCCATGTCGGCCGGCAACCTGCTGGCCGCAGCTGCGGTCCAAGGCCCCGGTGGGAGTCCCAGGATGGACAGCTATGGCTGGGGGCACGCGGGCGGGTACGCAGGTATGCAGAGCGATGCGCTTGGGTACAGCCAGCAGCCTTATCGCTATGACCTCTCAGCCTTACAGTATCCCTCGGCGATGACTACTGCTCAATCCTACATGAACTCCAACTCCTACAGGTAATTTTCTTTCAGGCCTCATTGCATTATCATCTTAAGCAGAACTGAGATAACCGAAAGGGCAAGTGTGATTTAAAGTTAACAATTACAAATATCATATGACTAAATCATTCAAAATGTTAATTCAATAGCTCTAAAGTTATATCACTACATTGCTGTCCCTATAACTTTTTTGAACACAACTGTTGTTTCTGTAGATGTAAAGAAACACTTAAAAAAAACTTTGGATATGAGTGTTTTAGTGAGGCAGACAGGGTTTACATGGATGCAGACATTTTTTTTTATAATATAAGGGACCAGACACCTAAAAAACTACTTAATCATCATTCCCTGAACAGTAAAGTTGGACATTTTGTAAATCTTAGTTTACAGCTTATAGGTCAGTTTCCAGCAAAGGTTACATTCTAATTCACAAGCCAGGCGAGATTCAAGATGGAAGCGCAGGGAGATTCATATCCACATTTACTGTGTTTAGCCATGCTTACTGGCTCACCACAGAACCACAACTAGTGCAACTTAGTGTGTAATTTAATACTCCACTCCACTAAATATGTGTGAATTTTGAATAACAGTTGTCTCTCCTTTGTCTTCCCCAGCCCAATGTCCTATGGCAGCAGTCCCCAGCAGCACAGTCCAGTGATGCCTATGGTGAAGGCTGACCCAGTGTCACATTCCCCAACTGGGGCCCCAAACCACCAGCGGGGGCCCCTTCAAGGGGACTTGAGGGACATGATCAGCATGTATATCCCAAACGGGGACACCAGTGACACAGCCGTCCAGAGGGGCTATGCCAACATGCAGCAACACTACGTGGGAGGAACGGCACCCCTCACCCACATCTGACCCTCGAGGCGATCGCAGGTATCCTCTCCCCAAAATGAGAGGCCTCCACAGCACGGACTGGTCATGTGACTGTGATTTGTCATGTGGTTTCTGATGAGGTGCTTTCCTGTCTCGGTCAGGGCCTGAGAAAAACCGGTGGTCGGTTTCCGCCTTCGGGCAGCTTTGGAAAACAAGCACGCACGCCTTTGTTGTCACTGTAAGACAAAAGAGAAGTGTGTGCTGCAAGGCTGTGATGTTAGGCCCCAAATGCTGTGGATGTTTTATCCATGTGTGTTATGATAGTTTTATGTCATTCTGACAAAGTCACTGTTAGTCCTTACAGGTGACTCGACCTGATACTGTATATTGGATGGCATAGCTAAGAATGTTGTTATTCTTAGTTGCTGAAAAGAAGCTGTGTTCACTCACCATCACATTCCCAAATAGTTTTGATTAATGTTTTGAGTAATGTGAATTGTGACCGAGGAGATTTCCATATTTTGTCTCTCTCTCTCTCTAAGATAGAGAAATAGTGGGGAACGCTCCCAGTCATCCTCGGTAGTGAGGAACTTTGATTGAGGATTGAGGAAAGTTCTTCAGGGGGAATTATTGTTTATATGTAGACTGTTATTAGGTGGGAATTCAATGAGATTGAGATACAGAATTACTGAATCAAGTTTATTTACTTGTATTGCAATGTGTTTGTTGGATCCTGTCAGT